>NW_008662407.1:0-19416 GCF_000695815.1 Acanthisitta chloris
GCGCAGGGCTCCCCGTTCCGTCTCCCCTGAGGCCGCTGCTTGCCGAGTCCCTCAGTCGCGGCCTGCAGCGCCTCGCTCGCTCCTCTCCCGGCCCGGCCGCTCTCTGTGCCCGGTCCTGCCCTGAGTGTTGCTCATTTCGCGAGTCACTAGCAGCCAGGCAAGTGTTGTGCACTCGCGTGCCGCCGTTGCCTTCCCCGGCTCTCCTATGTGTTGGGTCAGAGATTTTTGTCATGAAGCTTTTTGTGCTACGTACAAAACAGTTTTTCTCAAAAGGGACAACTTGTACAGAGCGATTTCTATTTAGTGGACACGTGCAGACGTAGTGGTGAAATGCATGTTTACATTTGGAAGTTCGGTATTTTCTCTTTTTTTCTCTCCTTTATTTTTTCTATTTGTGTCATTTTGGTATCTTCAAAAGTATCTTTGCAAATAGTTTTTGCACATGTTTACCAGTGTTTTAATATTATGTATTATTTTAGCATATGCACGTTCCTAATGGAATGCAGTATGTGGACTTGCTCTGAAAATGGTGCTGAAGAAGACCTGCTTGAAGATGTACAGTTGTTAGAGAATCAGCTGAGGAGAGCTGAAAAAATCCTACAGACTGTAGAGAAAGACCTTTCCAGGTGTGTGTGTTTGGGAATGAGGACTGCCTGTCTCTTGTAGTGTGACTCTGTTTTATTCATTTAAGTTTAATGGATTAGTGCAATTAGCTCCTTTTGTATTTTTTCATTTGAATAGTCTTTATGAGCAATTTATGTAAAAAAAAAAGAAGTAGTAACTTCTTATTCTCCCTCCTATCCCTAGCACAAATGAACATTATGGCCACTGCTTCAATGAGGCCATAGACTTCACTCTGGAGGACTTTGTGCAGGCTAGTTACAGCTGTCAGGAGAAGAAGAATGCTGGTAAAACATCTCGCCAGGATATTCAAAGGAAATCCAAAGTAAATATTGTTCTTCATTACTTTGGTTTTCTATTCTTTGCTGTGTTTTTGAACATTGTTTTTTGCTTTTAGGGCTCAGAGTTGAGATACATTGGACAATTATATCAGTGGAGCACTCTTAAGCATAATATGATTTAAATGCATTTCTTCTGCCAAGTTTCCATTGCAGCCTTTCAGCACTTGAAGGAAGTCTATAAGAAAGATGAGGACAAAGTTTTTAGCAGGGCCTGGTGTGACAGGACAAGGGGGAATGATTTTAAACTGAAGGAGGGTTGACTTATGTTAGATATATCAAATAAGTTTTTTACTATGAGGGTGATCCAACACTGGAACAGGTTGCCCAGAGACGTGGTAGATCCCCCATCCTTGGAAACACTCAAGGTGAGGATGGACAGGGCTCCAAACAAGTTGATCTAGAATTTGTCCCTTTTCATTGTAAGGTGGTTGGTCTAGATGACCTTTGAAGGTCCCTTTCAACCCAAACTATTTATGATTCTATGATGTACATATTGCTTATGTATGCATATATAAGTGTGTATATATATAAGCCTATTTTTGTGCCTAGTCTTACTCAGTATCCACAACTTTGGATAAAGCTGTGGAAGAAAATGGACATCTTCAAGAGAAGCTGGATGCCTTTCAAGGACAAAATGCATCTTGGACCTCTCAGAGCCACTACCTAAAGAACAGCGTGGAAGTACTGAACTTTGAATTGATGCAGTTGAAAACAAAAGTATGTATATTTAGTGTATTTATCAAAAAGAAATACACACTCCAAACCCCCCAAAGCACCCTAATGACCATGATTTTTGAGTTTATAATTCCAAGAAGGATATGTTATGTTTTTGCCTTATCTTAATCTAAGTTTAATATTTAAAGTTTTTTGCTCTGTTTTTTTTCCCCTCATAATATTCAGCATCAGTCTTGGACAGAACAGCTTGGAATCTATTTCTCCACAAGCAAAACAACTATATTAATTATGAATTGTATCTATTCATCTTCCATAGTTCAGTGTAAAGCCAGTCAACCACAGAATGAAAAATATATTATGAAAGAAAATCATTCAGTGATGTATTTAGTACATTTAGTACATATTTAATGTACATTCATGTGTCTGTGCTACACTGAGATTCATGTGAATAATAATGGCAGAGTAGTCCCTTGTCTAGGAAAGAAGGTGAGTTAGAAGAAAGTATTGTACATAATAAATCGTTGCTTATTTAGAATATACTTGTCTATACAGTTTTGTTTCAGGACAACTAGATTCTTGTATTTGGTTTATATGTAATATTAGTAAAACATAGCTATGCTTAGTGCTTTTTGTTTGAGAAATGTTATCTCCAAGGCAGTACAAATAAGTACATAAACAAAATGTTTGACTGCCTGGCACCAAAAGAACAAATAGTTGCATATAAACATTTGGGGAAGAGCAAGAGACAAGATCAACATATAAAGAAATCACTCTGCTGGACAGCATATCCCACAGAATGGTGCTAGGGAACTGGAAGGATGTTAAATGAGCACAAGATTGGAGGTCAGTTGGTGGAGATGGAAAAAACGTAATTTACAGTAAGGTTAAGAGCACTGTCATTCAGTAAACAGATTGTTCTTGTGTGTCTCACCTGAAACCCCAAACATGTCTGTGTTCCAGATCTCGTATCTTGAATCCACTTCAGGCTCACATCCAGTCAGCATTCCGAAGCTGCAAGAACAGATGCTAACCTTGGAAGCAGAAGTTTCAGCTCAGGATAAAATTCTGATGTAATAAGTGTGCTTTAAATCAACATTTCCCTTTCCTCTTGCCTCCTTTAACCTAATGGCTCTGTGGCTACTGGGAGGGTTAGGTAATTTCTTTTAACTGTTGGAAGTTACCATATACAGTCCTATCACCTCCAAAATGTAATTTTAAAGAAGTGAGAGGAATAAATAAAACAATTCTTACCTGCCCTATTCATTTAACTGCATTATCTGGGGTGAAAATTAACTGAATGAATGACTAGGGAAAGCATTTTCTGAACCTTTTGAATGCAGACTCTTTGTTTGGCTTGTGTATCTACCCATGAAATTACCTCTAACCTTCCTAGAGCTGGACAAACAAACACTGTGGGGTTTGCACTGCTGTTTAAAGAAATGTGGTGCTTTATGACCACTGTTCATTCAAAGCATGTGGGATTGGAACTGGCTGTACTTAGTTACTAGTCACAAACGTAAATATTTTGGTACTTCAGAAGAGCAGAGCTTCTGCCAGGTGTTAAAGGCAACATACAGTGTTATGGCTGGTATTAACAATTGTTATAGTTTTCTTTTAATCATGATTTGCAGCAACTTATTCTTTGGCCAAGCAAACTGAAGTGCTTTAGACTTAACACTTTTTCGTTATTCTGGAATCCTTTTATCCCTTTCTCTGAATACTTTTGCCATCTCCAGATGGGCAGTGGTCCTCAGACTGAGGAACACTGATCCTAGGGTTGGTTATACCTAGATGAGGCACTGCCCTGTGTCCACAGCTCCCTTAGTGGAAGAGAGAAATGTTACTGAGCAGCAGGAAGGAATTCTTCCTGTGTTGGGTGTCCTGAATACGTAACATACCTGAGCTGCCCTGAGGTTACTGTTCAGCTCCTTCCCTAGTGAGCAACAATAGGGGAAAGTAAGAAAGGGGCAGAGATGTGTACTGATGGAAGGATATAGTAGGGAGTCTGAGTTGCTGCTTTGAACAGTCTCTCATGTGATATCTAGGGCTTGGAAAGCTGGAAGAAGAAAAGAAGTAGTGTCCTGAATACGTAACATACCTGAGCTGCCCTGAGGTTACTGTTCAGCTCCTTCCCTAGTGAGCAACAATAGGGGAAAGTAAGAAAGGGGCAGAGATGTGTACTGATGGAAGGATATAGTAGGGAGTCTGAGTTGCTGCTTTGAACAGTCTCTCATGTGATATCTAGGGCTTGGAAAGCTGGAAGAAGAAAAGAAGTACCTGGGGCAATTTAGTAATTGGTTTTATTAACTGGAGGAGATAGTAACATAATGGCTGGAATTTGTGGGATTTAAAATTGGTTCGTTTCTTTTGCTTTGCAGAGCAGTACAGCAAAGAAATGAAGCTTTGTTGAACGCAGGGGAGCTGAGAAGAGCTTTCAAAAGGTATAAAGCAGAAATAGCTGAAAAATTAGCAAAGGTGAGTTTTCTCTTTATTTGTTTTTGCCCATACTATTTAGATTTTTCCAATAAGCTAGGCAGCTAACAGCAACAGGTTCACCAGTGAGGCAGTTGCTTCTGCTTGTTGGTGGCAAAGTCCTAAAAGAGGTTTTACACTGTCTTTGCACAGTCTGGACAGTCTTTGTCTTTGAAGCATCCTGATATTGCTGCTGTTTCTTCTGTCTCCTGCTTGCCAACTGGGAATTGTACATTTTAAACATGTAAGATCCTTTTAAAAGAACTCTTTTGACTCCTTATGTATAACCTATTCAATGAAACATGAGCTAGAGAACAGCTAAGATGAAAATCAAGCCATCCCTTAAAGTGATCAAAAGTGTTAATGCTTCCTGCCTTGTGGGCCCAAGACAGTTAGCTCTTACAGAAAATTGGTTTTTTATTAGTCTACTTTCCTTGTGGAAGGAGATTGCCAACCACAAATATTAAAGTGTTTTTTTTCCCAAATGACAGAAAAAGAAAGCTTCTTTGCCCCTTTCATTTTCTTAAAAAAAAAAGAGGCATAGCATTTATAGTACTCTTTTTTTTAAAAATAGCCTATTGGCTGTGGAAGCTTAATTTACTGTTGTACAAAATTTTTAAAAAAACTTGCTTTTCAAGGTGAAAGCCGAAGAAGTCATCTTGGGAAAACGTTTAATTAATTGTGAAAAAGAGAAAGAGAAGATGAATGAAAAGTGTATCGGCTACAGAAAGAATCTAGACATCCTAGAAGAGCAACTAAGGTAATGGAAAGGCTTTTAAAAATCTCTGTACAGTTGTTTGAGAAGAAATTGCATGTCATTGTGAACGTGTTGCTCAAATCATGTAGTTCAAACCAAATCCAGACCAGCACCAGTGAATACTCGGGATCATTAACAGCAATGCAACAGACAAACCATAACACTGAACAGGTTAAAAATGTTAGCATGCGCTTGTATGATCTCTACATTATTTTCTATAACTAATCCTTAAACATTTTAGTCCCACACACAACCACACATTCAGAGGAAGCTGCCACCCCCACCCAGCTGCCTTGGTTGCTCACTGCTGCTGTGGGCCACGTGGGTGCTCTGGTTGCATGTGTGCCTGTTCTTTTGCTAATGCACCTGAGAGTGAGAACACACCCTGTGACTTCACTTACACTGCCATGTGCGAGTCCCTACTTGCACACCACGTTGTCAGTCCCTAGCTAGAATGAAGGATACTCTTGGCATCCAGTGGGGATTCTGCACTCAGGCCTCAGTGGAGGTTGTGATGTTGACTGCAGCTTCTGGAACAGTTCAGCCTGGTTTGGATTGCTCTCTGTCCCCACTCCAAGGTCCTTTCCCAGTGTTACCATTTTTTATGCTCTTTGTATGTTTCATTTCAAGGTGAACCCCTTTTTTTTCAGAAGTCCTTTGGTGATTCCTTCATTACTTTAAACAGGGAAGACAACCATCAGCTTTAGCATTACTAGGTTTGGACAAACACCTTCACAGACAGTTTGGGGTATTCTATTCACATGTGCTGTCCACATTCACATTTCTGTCCTAACAGTTGTTCTTTGGGCCATTTGGGAGAGAGTGAGCAGTGGGTGAACACCCTTATGCCACCCTGAGCCTGCTTAATAGGTCTCTGCTGCTGGTGGGGACTTCTTCTCTACTATCCTCTTTTTTAATATGTTACACTGGGTTTGGGACTCATCAGGGCCTTTGCTGAGCCAATTCAGCTTGGTAAACCAACAGGTCCTTAAAGTAAATTTGAGATGGGCTATAAATGCAATTGTCTCAGTGTACCATCAGCTATGAAGGCAGAAACAGGACCACTCCCTCTCTTGTTAGTAGCAGAATGATAGAGTTGTTCAGTCTTACTATCTTCATCCATTGTGATTTTACATATTGTTCTATAGCTATTTTATCCTGTTATTAAATTTCCCTGGGTTCAGCACAGTTAAAACCATTTGGTCTCTTTCCTACCAGTGACTTTCCTGATAGTGCTCAAAACTATTGAGTCGCTTAAGAATGAGTAGTAGTTGATTCTCTCCTTTTGTTTGCTGATCGCACTTTACATCTTGGTCCTTAAGAACAGTGAAAGCTTAGTAAAGCAGTGAAAACTCTTCTGTCCTTTGTGTAGAGCTAAGCCTAGATTTTGAGAGGGAGGAAACTAGTAAAATAGTACAGATATGGTGTGTTCTTCTAGTACTTCCAATAACAAAACCCCTCTATGTTGAGCTATACCTTTTTAAATGCCTTTTTAGGCAATTGAAGGAAGAGAATCGTAGCACAAAAGAAGAAATTAAGACTCTAGAGGCGAAGAACATTGAAATGACATCAATGCTGAGTCAGTCCGATCAGAAGATCATCAAGCTTGAGAGTGAACTTTCTGAAAAAGAAGTATTACTTAAAGAGAAAAATACTCTACTAAGTGAAAACACAGAGCTGAGAGCACTTACGGCACAGCAACGTAACCGCTTGGAATTATGTCATCAAGAAATTGAGGATTCAAAGAAAGAGCTCAACATACTAGAAACCATTATTTCTCAGCTGTCTTCAAGTATATCTGAAGAGGTACAGTAACCAATACAGCCTTGAAAGTGTATTATGTATTGAATAACTTTAATGCCAAGCTATCCAAGCTTTTAACATCCTGGTGCATGTGTCTTAAAATTGATGTTCTAGTATAACACATGAATTAATCATGCTGTGAAGCTATATAAAGTTGATTTTTCATTGATTTCTTTTTTTTTCCCCTTAACTTTTAGTTTAAATGGCACGATTTCAAACACCTGCTATTGAGTTCCTCAATGAGAGAAGCTCTGTCTGAATCTTGTGGTGAATCGAGTAAACCTTTGATTACAGACCTAAGGTATAACTTTCTGGTTACTGAATTGTGGCAAGAATAGGCAGATAATAAGGTGGTATTAAAACTAGCATGTAGAAAGAATGTTAAATAGTTGTCTCTTCCTTTATAATAGCATTAAACTGGCAACGAAAGAAGCAGAAATTCAAAAGCCTCGTGCAGACTTAACTGTATGTGCCAAAGTTCAGCATCTTTCTAATGATGCTGAAGGACAAGAAAATAGCAGATTATGTGACCTGGAAACAGAGCCTGTCAAATTGATTAGAAGTCAAGGAGGTAAGCTTGCTGAAATAGCTCTGCAGTTCTGTCTAATGAATCCACAGAACAAATTCTTTGGTGGGATTGAAATTTTTTTTATAGTGTATTTTTTAAATGTGTCTCCATGATCTAACAGATATGACTTGGTTGAACATGGAGCATTTTGCCACCTTGGAAACTGCCATGTTCTCCAGCACAATATTATTCTTTATTTTCCTAGTTAAGTTACTTGTTCAGTAATAGCCAAGCTAGGAATTGTGTTGAAATGGAACCATGCTCTGTTTTCTCTATGCAGGTTATACTAATGTCTCCATATTTTGGGTTGATTCTTTTCTCTGTGTCGTGCTGTTGCAATATTTCTGCGATCACTTCTGTGATTACTATTAGGAACTCTCCATGAAATTACCTCAGGGCACCTATATAACGATGCGGTCTTAACTTTTTTTTTTTGTTTGTTGGCTTTTTGTTGGGTTTGTTTGTTTTCATGAGTCATTGCTTTCAGTTACTTTATGGCTTTGTATGTTCGTTTATAAATTAATCTTAAATTTATTTTTTCTACTCGGAGAGAGGAGGAAATGTCAACAGTTGGAACTTATAAGCAAACAATTTGAAAAGGTGAGGCAAAGATTCCAGAAAGAGATAGAAGAGTTACGCACTAAACTGACAAAAGCAGATGATGAGAATTCTTCTTTGAAGACCAGCATGGCTCAAAGAGCCAGTCAGTTTCAAGAGATACAGGAAGACCTGATGAAGAAGGCTTCAAAAACTAGTAGCTTAGAGAGAGAAGTAAGTTTTTAGTAGCATTGAAAAAAAAGTCACTTATTCTTTAGTTCAGTATTCAAAGAAATTTAAGACAATAGTTACAGAAAAACTGCAATTGCCATATTAATTTTAAAATCTGAGTTATTTAAGTAAAATTTGAAATTAACTTTTAAGCAAGGAGAATAATTTCTTAATTTGTTAGTTGTCAGAAATCCTGTTTTAAAGCTGATGTAGTTAGTGGACTTTTCTGTTACTGTTTTGATTTGTTATGTGGAAAATATGCACAGTCTTTGCTTTGGTATGATTGAATTGATGTGTACTCTTAGGGAACTGATGTTGAAGGAACAGTTGTATCTTTCCTCATTAAATGTTAGTACAATTGCCAGGGATTAACATCATTACCAGAGAGTCACCAAGGAAAGAAGTAAAGCTTCAATTCTTCTCAGGTTAAATAAGTTAGATGCTAATGTTCACATTGTGGTGCTAATGTGTCTCTAGAGCTCAGAATAATGGGATTTGCAGTATTCCCTAAAAATGGACATAAATATTATAAATCTGTAATACCTAATTCACTGATGATTATAATTAGTTGGATTAATTTTAGGTAAATTGACCTGACTCTATCTCTGTAAGTAATCAAGTTTAATAAATCAACAAAAATTAACAAATAATTAGTTAAAAATACCATGGTAGTAGCTAGAATGGAATTGGTGATAAGAGAGTATATACAAACACTTGAATAAACCTGAAGCAGTTGTCTGTTTTGTGCCATATTTAATTTCAGGTAAGAAAGAAATCTTCTCAGATTTCTGCACTTGAGAAACAGTTGGAAGAAAAGACTATTGTTTATTCCACTGCTGCAGCAAGAAATGCTGAGTTGGAACAGGAACTCATGGTAAAATGTTCTCACTGAGAAACTACATTTGTATAAAAAGACATAAATGGAGATTAAAGTTTAATTTAGCAGTAGTATTCCATGTATTCACAATGGATAGACTTTCAGATCTGTTAAATAATCCGCAGTTTTTCGGCAGAGCTGTTTTTAAAAACCAAATCTTGCTTCAAATAAAACATCCCTTTTCCCTGCCTTTGAGTGTGGTAACTTATTAATGGACATGTTACCTTTTCCTTGTGATGATATGTGCAATCAAGATCTGGTCCTATTGAAATCAGTTGTAGCAGTGAAATACATACAGACCTATGAATAAAAAAGGCTTCAAAATGGTAATAAGTGAAGAGGGTGATCTAACACTTGGAGCACTGCAATTTCCAGTCTGAGTGTTGTTATACCAACTTTTTTTAGGTTTTTGTAAGGGTGTAAGGTTGCCAGAAAAGGAAACTAATTTTGTAGATTCCATCTAACCATGTGAGCATAGAATTTCTTTTTGCCTTTTTCAGAAGTTATCTGTGCCATAGTGCACCTTGGCAGACACCTTCTCTCTGTAGTGGCTGCATTCACTGACATTCCATGCCTGTGTGTAGGTGTGACATCCTCTGAGATGACACATGCTGGGTGTAATTTGAGTATTTTCCATATTGTTCCTTTCCAAAATCTAGAAAATAGATGATCAGGTAAACCACTATTTAATAGTACAGGTACATATTTTTATTAAGTCCTTTTTGTTGTTGCCATTTCCCAGGATAAAACCAGATGCATTCATGAGTTGGAAGAAACGATCAGTGAAGAACGTGAGAAAATAACTAATAGTTTTGAAAGTGCAAAGTTGATCCACTTTGAGCAGCACAAAGAGATGAAGAAACGGCTTGAACTAGTAAGACCTTCCTTGTGTGCTATTATGTATGAGTGTTATACTTGGTTACTTCTTTCTATGTTAATTTCTTTGTCTTTGTAGTAATTCTAAGACACATGTCCATTAAAAAAAGGTTTATTGAAAATTTCCTGATTGTAGTACTTTATCCATCTAACACTATACAACTTTCCCTCTGAAATATTCATATCCTCTTTTCTGCTCAGCTGAGGAGAAATAAGGACTTAGGATAAGTACTGTTGTTCTTTGCTCCAAACAACTAGCAAACCCAAAATACAGCTTTTTGGCTCCTGTTGTTAAAGCATGACAGCTTCTAACCATGTGCTCTCACTGGCTGACCCTCTGCCAGCCTGAGCCTTATGGGCATCTGTGTTCAGGGAGAGCTGTTGGTAGGTTTTTCAGTCTTTAGAGAAGAATTCTGTTGCTTTATGTGATTAGAAATATAACTGTAGTTACATCTAGCTGTTCCAGAACCTTGTCATCTTTTACTGAAGAACGTACTCATGTCTTACTGTCTTGGCTAATTACAGACAATTAGACTTCATTGTCTTGAATAACCTCTTGCTTTAAGATACTAAGTGTTTGGGATTTCTTGATAACTTTAAGACTGTTCTATAATGCTGATGGCAGGATGTATTTACTTTTCATTCTAAAAGTGATGGGTGAATAGAACTGAATGACATATTTAGATGCACAAATTCTTATTAAAATAATAAACGGTGAATTATTTACGGACAGCTTCGAATGCAGCTGGAGAAGAAACATCAACAGTGCATTGAACAAGAAAAAATAATAGCCATTTTGCAACAAGAGGTTATACATAAACAGCATCACATTGAATCATTGGATGGGCTGCTGACAGGATGCAGAGAGGTAAGGCTGGCTCTTCTTTAAATGCAAATCAAACAAGTGGCTAATAATGTAAAGTATATCCACAAATAAATGGGAAAAAATGGAGTAAATGAAAGATCCTTATGTTTTTGTTTCTTAATTCTTATTTGAGTAATTGAATCTAGTGTAGTCCTCAGTTACTGCTGCTCCCACTACCATCTCTTGTACAAGCTTTAATGACCTTTCCTTATTTTCTGTCTCAGCGTTGTCCTTATGCCTCTGGTTTGTCCCTTGGGCTTCTTGCTCTAGTCAAAGGGAAGAGATCTGGATGAAGAACAATTGCATCTATTCTGCCCTAAGTGGAAAACCAAGAATGTTCTAGTATGATAATGTTTTATTCCTTTCAACAATGCTTGCTGCTGCAGATCTGAAGGGACATCTGTCAGGAACCAAATTCACTTCAGGTTATCATGTACACAAATACATTTTGCAAGCAATTGTTTTTTAAATACACTGCTTTATTTTTTTTCCTGTCTTAAGTAAATATTTCAGAAGTCGTTGACTTAAAGTATTTATGTTTTTCTTCTGTTGTTTCTTTTCATTTTGCTTTAACTTAAAGTAGTATGGTGAAACCTGCTGCAGTAAGAGATTATGCAATGCTTAATTGCTTCAGAGAATTACTGTAGTTACAAACAGGACAGACTTCTGCTTATTGTACTCTTAAAATACAACACTGCCTGACAGAGCTAATGTTATGTATGTTTTCGTACCAGATATGGCATATATTTTAGATATAAAAGTACTATAATATTGACCATGTGCTTGCCTGATTTGGGTTTGCCTATGCAGCACTTGCAACAGTATTTTAACAAACCTGTGCCATGTGGTGATTTACCCCAGTGAGGTTTCAAACAGTATTAAATCTTCAGGATATGGGTAGGAGAAGATACTGGGGAGTCAGCTGTTGGCATGCTCTTCTGAGCTTCTGTTGGAACAATTTTCTATACAAGTGACTGTAATATTTGGTACATTATCTAGAGATTTAAAATTAAGACCCACTATAATTTCTCTTCAAAAAGCTCTTGAATCGGGTGGGGAGAGAGATATACAGTCCAGTATGGTGTAGAAAACTAGTAGTCTGGTTGCAAAGGTGAAAGCATTAGGCAGTTTGCAGCTAAATTCAGCATAGTTTCCATTGATGGAAAGTCTTAGCACTGAAACCAGAAGGATAAGAAAAGCTTAATTACTATGGCTTAATGTCTCTGGGGGTTTGTTCGTCGTATTTTTTATCAGTTTGAGTTTATAAGATATTTGTTAGAGATTACTCAAATCCAAATTAATATTAAAAGGGTAAAAGGGATTAGCAGTGTGGACACTGTTTGCAGCTCTTCCTTTCCCTTTTGGTGGAACTCAGGCACTGTCTCCCAGTGCAGAAAAGAAAAACATACTGTTCAGATAAACTTTCTGAAAAGAAATGTATGAAGATCTGAGTGTTATTTGTGGAAAAACATGTGTGTCAACTCACACATGATGATAATGCTGAATTTATTTAGACAGTTCTATATGTAATAAAATGTGATGGATTCATGAGTTGTATCGGGCATGTTTGGTTTTAAAATCTAGCTACTAACAAATACTGGAATATCATCTCTCAACTGATAGTTTCATCTGATTTAGACACAGTCTAAAGTATTGTGATTGAAGTTCACAAATAATCTTAATTTCTGAATACTGTTTCAATTTTAAAGTTTATCATAATTTTCCATTACTGTTTTAATATACTTTAGAGAAAAATGTAATTTTTGGGACACTTTGCACAGAGATGTCTCTTAACACAATTTTTAGACTAGTTAATACAAGCCATGCCATGCAATTTTAAGTGATCTATTGCATTCAACTAGGTACAACAACTAGAGTCAGCACTAAATGTATGTAAGGAAGAAGTTGCACTGTATTTGAGGCAGTCACAAGAAAATAAAGAGATGTTTGAAAATCTGCTCCAAGAAAAGTCTGAAGAGGTAACAGCTTGTTTTATAACTCTCCTGTATTGCAGAGGACACTTGTTATGATTTTGTGGAGTAACAGCCAAAACATTTGCAACAGGAACTGTGAATAGGAGATAAACTGTGAAAAGACAATACATTTTGTGAGGGTAAAGAGGAAAATCATAACTAAGAAACACTGGACAAGCTTAGGGAAAAGAAGTACCGAGATAAATGAACAGTTGAAAGAAGTACCACAATCAGAATTATGTGAAACAAAGCATTATCTTGGAAAATAAATGGAGGGAGCACTCTTGAAATATGAATTTAGTGCAGATAACTGATTTGTTTTTCAGCTGTCTTAATGGACAAGTCCTGGGCGTAAGAAAATGTTTATTTTAAGCCCATGAGTTTTATCATACTTTCCACTACTACATGAAAGCAAGAAAGAGCTAAGTTTAAATATTAGTATGAGTTTTTTTTGTAGGTATGTCTAACCACATGAACTAATGATATATTAGGCTGTTCTTGTCAGTGCTGAGAGAAAGGCTTTAGTCAAATGGAAATTGCTAGACCCTGTGCAGAGTAACTTGGTGGAAATCTGTGGTCTGTGTTAGACACAAACCTGTGGTATTTACTGCTGATTTCTCAGCCCTAAAATTGCTTACTCTTACTCACCATATGAAGAGATTGGATGCTGTGTGAAAGTCAAGTGTAGCAAGTGAGACTTTGTAATTGTGACCACTGTTTGCATAAGTAAGTTAGAGTCACCACTTCAGTCACTGCTTCCTCTTTGGAGTGAGCCATTAGTGATTGCTTTTTGGTTTAATTTTTAAAGAAGAATGCTTCCTTTTTTTTTTGTTTGTTTGGTTTGGTTTGTGTTTTTTGTTTGTTTGGTTTGGTTTTTGTTTTTTGTTTGCTTGTTCCCAAGAACAGTTCCCCTTGGCATTCATCACAGAAATCAGACTATTTGACATATGACAAGTTAGACACTCAAAATGCCTGTTTTTCATTGGAATTACTATTGTCATAGAGGCAGGAAGAAATAAAGGGGGGGGCTGAGAACAAAATCTCAAGGGGATAACAAGGACTTTCTGAGAAATAAAGACTGACAGAAATTAGTTCAGTGGTTTAGAAATGAAAAATCTGTAATAAATGTTTTTTAAATATTGACAAATTGTACTTAGAAAGCAAGGAGTAAAAAACTCAGGTCATAAGTTACTACTTTCCTCACTTTATAAAGCACAACTCAGTGAAGAATTATGAGGTCTGTTATGTTCTGTGCAAACTGTAATGCAACTAAATTCAGAGCCAGAAGTTTTATTGAATCATAAGTGTAATTCTGTGCTCATTAAGAGTAAAGAGAATAGCTGATGTAAATGCAAATAAAAGTGTTGTATTGTAAAGGAAAATAATTGTCTTTTCAGCTTCATTGTTTACAGAAAGACATCAAAATAAAAGGTCAGAATATTCAGGACATGCATAAACAAAATATTATCCTACAACAAACTTTGCATCATCATCAGCAAATGTTACAGCAAGAAACTATCAGAAATGGGGAGCTGGAAGATAATCAAATTAAACTTGAAAAACAGGTACAGTATGGTGAGAAGTATCTACATAAAGGCAGAAAATTAAATATATTTTTGTGTTTTGTAATGCATTTAAAATCTGAATGTTTCTTTGATAACTGAGTTGATAATTATTATTTTAGCCATATCCAAAATAAAGAGGTTAGTCGTTTGTTTTATCTTAAATGAGGTTCTGTGCTATCAGAAAATCTAGCTACCATTAGAGTGGCTAGGTACTTGGAAAATCAAACCCTACACTGCAATTAAGGGGAGATGCATTTAAATTCAAAAGGTTGCATCTTGTTATTTTTACTAGAAACTCTTTGTCTTTCAAATGCACGAAGTTCTAGTCTAAAATTATATACAGATTACAAAGAAATCTGTTGTGTCAAAACTCTCATTATGTGAGTTGTGAGACAACAATGTATATTTCTTTGGTATGTGTTTTAAGAGTACTCTTTAAATGCCCTTTTATAAAGGTATCCACTTTGGAAAAAGAGCTGCAGAAGCAGAAAGCATGTGCAGAAGATGAGTTGAGAAAGGTGGAGGAGAAACTTCGCCTAGCTGCTCAGGAAGCAGATTTAAACAGACACAAGGTGGATGAACTGAACTGTACAATCAGGTAAGTTCAGTGTAACTGGGAGATATATTCTGCAGACAGACACTGATCAGAAAGACTTGCGTAGTTACACACTTCAGTCTCTGTATGAGCATAGACTGGAAAGCAAAAGGGAAGCTTCTGATTAGCAAAGGCATGAGTTTCTGGCATGGTTTTCCAGTGGAATTAATGCATGTCCTAGCAACCTATTTAGCCTGAAGATGGCACTTCATAAATGTATCAACTTGCTTGTAATTGTACATAGTATATTCTAGGGGATCTTAGTCTCAAAGAACTAGTTTTGATTGCAAGAAAAGCCTACGCAACATGACTTTTTAATTTCTATTTTATCCACAAACACTTGTCTTAGAGCATTTAAGGACATCCATATGTTGCTTTTGTCATTACATGGTTCATTTTGTTCTGGTTGCTTCTGTTAGACAAATTAAACTGGAGGCGGATCAGTGCAAGAATAAACTTACTGGTATGGAAAGAGAAGTAGTGCAATTAAAACGAGATGGTGGAAACAAAGCAGAGCAGATAAATCAGTTGGATATCACTTTGGAAGAAGCACGATCAGAGCTCAATAAAAAGGCAAATGAGGGTAATTTGGATATTTTGTTTCTCCGACTTCCTTTCATTATGCTATTTCTCTATATGTATTAGACAGTTTTCCTTTTTCCCCGTTTCATAATCAAGTACATGAATCAAAAAATAACAACCTGTTTTTTAATGTGGTGGTAATTCCATGGTTAAAAACCCCCAAACAAAACCAAACCCAAACAAACAGCACACCCAGAACTCAAAAAAAATCACAAATTTTTTTTCACATCCCTTTGAGAATTCTCACTTTTGTGGTATATACCTTTACCCCAGGTGAAATGAGTAAGTAGTTTCCCTGGAAATTGGTAATGCAGATTCTTAATAAGGTAATCAAACAAGACACATAGATTTAATAAAGGTATATGCTATTCACAAAAATTCAGCTCTTTAAAACAAACAAAATGCCACAAGAGATGTTTCCTTGCTAATTTAATTGTGCCGTTTTTTAAAACCAGAGGAATAACAGCAATTCTGCTTGCATTTCTCGTAATGCTACATCTTTGGTTACTGCATTGTCTCTGTACTTTCTCCTTGGCCAGATGTTTTTAGATATATCCTTATAATACAAGTCAGTTGTAGATTATGAACTGAATAAAACCAGCAAATACTTAGGTGCCATAAAAAGGCTTTTATAGAAGAAGTCACTGCTTTTCTAGATTGTCCTAAAACCCAGTGATACTGAAAATTTACTATGACCACAAGTGCTGCTAGGTAGTGGTGTTATGCATAAAGACCCTAACATACTGATGATGAAACATTTTGTCTTTTGTGGTGTGTGTGTGTGTGTAAAATAGTGAACGGTTTAAAAGATAAGCTGCTTCAAAGTGAGACTTGCCACAGGGAAGCCTTACAGAAAATAGCAGAACTAGAATCCACATTACAGAATGCCTGTGAAGAATTAAAAGTCGCTTTAAATCAGATTCAGGAATTGCAAGATGCATTGCAGAACATACAGTCCTCTCTGGAGGAGAAGCACATTGCTATCACAGATCTAACAACTGAGCTCAGGTAAGCTGATGTGTTTTCCATCATCATTTTTCTTTGGGAATAGCAAGTAGCTTGCATGGGTTTTTTTAATGTCAGCAGCTCTCTAGAATTTTGATGTGGTTTGTGGCTGTGAGGTAACTTGACACTTGAGCTCCTTAGCTCACTTTTAATTTCGAAGTGATGCTGAATTCTTTTTTGGGAATTCTGTTTCAAAATCTGCTGGAATTATTTTCTGAATCCCAAAGCTGTGAAGTAATTGTAAGAAGACCAGTGAAATTGTCCAGTTTCCTTTCTGACCGTAAATTAATGATGCTTTCTTCTGTACTATACATTTTTAAGAATACATTGTCCTGATAGAGCCAATTAAACAACTTGAATAATGAAGTTCTTGGGAAATCTCCACCTGGAATATGGTTAACAGAATTATTCTATTTGGGTTTGTTTCTTTGCAATCAATTAGTTGATTCACATTTAGAGTCATATGGCTTTAAGTAAGTAACAGATCTCATAATTTTCAAGCTGGATACTCAAAGCTAAGAACTGAATGTGCATTTAGTAATTAAACATCTGGGAATTTCAGGTATTGCAAGAGGGAAATTGAAGACAAAAAGCAAGAACTCCTTGACATGGAGCAAGCATTGAAAGAAAGGAATTGGGAACTGAAACAAAGAGCAGCTCAGGTCAGATCATTTTTAGTATGTTACTGACAATTATTCCTGCTATGTAGTAGATAACTTATAAAAAGCCTCCAGGGTTTGACTGCTTTGACATATTGTCTCAAACTGTACTGTTCCTATAGCCACAGTGTCAAACCCAAATCCAGCTCTGTTATTGAAGCCTGAGGATACCAGGAACATCAGGTTGCTCTCCCCCAAGGGACCACAGATTACTGTTTCAATAGTGCAGAATTCTCCCACAATCCTGGCCCATAATTCTTCCTTAGTGATAAAGTTATAGGATAACTGTTGTCATTTTGATGTTTGCTTAGAGGAAGGAAAGATCTGCACTGAAGTGTGCATGGAGGTTATAGACTCCCTTCCTCGTTTGCACTGGAGCATGTTTGATTAGCACTAAAGCAGCCTCTAAATATGAAATAGTATCTCTGTGGTGAATTAATTTTTTTAGCTCACAGGGAATATTAGCAGAATTTTGGTCTGTATTCAGGACTTGATTTCCATCATGGAAAAATTCTTATTCTGTCACCTGTAATCAGCCTCTTCCTGCAGGAGTTACCAGCCTTTGTATTCAAGAATATTTGAGGTTCAGAGAGAAGTAGTAGTGGGGATTTGAATAACTCTGTTTAAGGAACTGACACTGGGAAGAGGCAGATCTTCCAATACATTCTTGCCATAATATTCTGTGAGCAGCTCCAGGAATTCATCAAAGCAGTTGATTAATTGATTGTTTTTTGGTTTGGCAGAATTTAGTAAATTCTAACAAGATGGATTAGTATAATAAACTCCTCATTATATTTCTGTTAAAATGTGATCTAGGGCTTGTATTCTGTGTGTATGAGGACTTAACATATTCATTTATGGACTTTTTCCCTGATTTTTCCCTTTGTTTTAGTGTTTGGCCACTATTTTTCAAATGAGATACCTTGGCTGCAGTTTTATATTGACTACTTGACAGAATAGTCTCAAGACTATAAAGGATTAATTTCATTCATTTTTCTGTCATAGTCTGTAATACTTCTTAAGATCTACATACTAGTTCAAAATGAAATATTTCCTTTTCTTCCTTTTTTACCTCTAGATTACACAGTTGGATATGACAGTTTGTGAGCACAGGGGACAAATGGAACAACAAATAATTGAATTAGAGTGCAATTTAAAGAAGGCAGAGTTTGAAATTAAGGAGTACCATAAACAGGTAATTCTTGCTTAATTAGAACTACAGTTTTCCTAACAAAGGGCAGCTAATTCTATGAGACAGTCTCTGTCCTGGGACACAGTAGCTAGCCAGGTTTAATTTAGAAGCTGAAAACTGGTTTCTTATTGCAGGGAGAGGGAAGGGAGCACCTTAACAATGTATGAGCAAAAATACTTTATTTGCCAGTTAAAACTAAAACTCTTTCAGGGTTATAACAGTGCAAAAATGAAAACTTACTTTTTCACTTGATATGATATAGCTCCCAAACTGCACTTTTAGTAAAGGAAAATGTTGGCAAAATGACAAGGGAATCCAAAGTCAGAGGTAATACTGATGGTATTTGTGAGTTTCATTTGGTTTGTGGGTTTGGGTTTTTAAAAACCATTCTGACTTGAGTAAAATATTAGTTCTGGTTTAATTGAACTTTCTATTCAGATTGAGAGCTTGGAGAAGAAACTCCAGCAGTCTAACTATGAGCTTCGTGAAAAAGAGTTTGCATTGCTCCAGAGAGATCAAGAAATAAATCAGCTGAAGAAAAAAAAATGATAGAGAACAAGATAGCCTAGAAGCTCTTGAAAAGGTAAAATGTGCCCTGGATACATGACAAATTATCAGTTTTCAATGCCATTACTGCACCTGCCTAGAAAGAGTGATACGGTGTCTCTTTAGCATAAGTGTCTCTCCTTCTCCCAGAATCATTCTATTTTATATCCTGGTGTTTGCTGAATCTTAATCCCCCAAAGTTAAATCGGTTTAATGATTTAAAAATTACACATGTAATGGCACACTCTTGTTTGCTTTCTGTGGAGAAATTTGAATATTGATTCTTTAGTAACCTGATTTTCTGGCTATGGGCTTCCTTGTAAATGAAGTGAAACACTATGCTGTGTGATGAGAGGTCCTTATGACTTAGGTTACCTCTCTTGTGAAAGCTAGTACATCAAAAGAGCACTGAGATCCAGCATACTTACAGGAACAAGAAGTGGGATTTCTTTGGCATTGGGAATGGGAGTGTATGGATGGAATAGAGAAGATAGCTAACTTGAGGAATTATACAAGTCTTCAGTTTGGTGCATGAATCAGTCACTACAAGTGCGATCTGAGATAAACAGGCTTTCTGCAGAATAAGTTCAGTCAAAGATGTTTGCCAGCTAGAGGTCAACACCAAAGCTAAAATGGCTCCAGCCACTTTGGTTACACTGCATTTGTGTGTTTCTTT
>NW_008662407.1:19437-33405 GCF_000695815.1 Acanthisitta chloris
TTGGAGAAGCTTCTGTGTGGTCACCAAAGGCATTTGATCCACATTGTAGGGACTCGGCTGTGTCACAGCTGAATATGAAGATTGTTTCACTGCAAATTAAAGCAATGTCAGCTCTTCCATCTTGATTTCTGTTAGGTTATTTATGACAGTCAAGAGCAGCATTAATATACTTCCAGCTTTTCCTAGGACTTTCAGGATTATTCTGAAGGAAAGAATGTGGTCACCAAAGGCATTTGATCCACATTGTAGGGACTCGGCTGTGTCACAGCTGAATATGAAGATTGTTTCACTGCAAATTAAAGCAATGTCAGCTCTTCCATCTTGATTTCTGTTAGGTTATTTATGACAGTCAAGAGCAGCATTAATATACTTCCAGCTTTTCCTAGGACTTTCAGGATTATTCTGAAGGAAAGAATTTTCTAGCTAGCCTCTGTACAACTGCTGACTTGATCCTTTCTTTCCAGACAAATTGCCTTGTTACTGTTTTCACTAAGGAATACCAGGTAGAGAGAGGCCTAAGAATGATATAAGAAAGGATTTGAAAATAGGCCTATTTCAGTTACATTCCTTTAGAGACTTGGGATGAAAGAAACAAAATCTTAAGCTTATTGTCATTGTAGTGAAGTAGCTACAACACTGGATTTTGAAGCATTCTGCATAAAATATGGAATACATTGCAGAGGGCTTCTGGCTCCACTGAGAATGTGATGTGGTTCCTCCTTTGTTTAAAAATTGTTCATATTAACATGATGTAAGAAAACACTTTCTCTGTTAGTAATACACTGCAGACTGGCTGACTAGTCTTCCACAGAAACTTTCTGTCCTAGTTCTAAAAACTCAGTTGCTTAATCTATCTAGGGAAAAGGGCTGGGGGGCAGTGGATGTGTCTTACCCAGGGGTATAGTCTGTCTCATTTTTTTCCTCCTAAATATACTACCTTCCCTGCTTATTGCAGGAAATATATTAGTTCAGGGAAGGAATTATTAGAGGGTTGATTTCTGTCCTGGTCCACTCTGTCCCTGTGGGACTCATGAAATAACCAGGTCACAGATTTTTCAGTTCAATCGTTCTTTGTTCTTACCCTGCTTTAATCTGCAGTGAAGATCTCGTAGCAATGCAGCACTCTGCTACCCTTAGAAGTTGTAAGTATTCCAAATAAAGAAGCTGAAAATATCTTACTGAAAATTCAGAATGGCTTTTTAACTTTTCTGGGAAATTGAAGTAATTTCCTTTAAAAAAAAAACAAAACCAAACAAAACTGGATTGGATTTATAGTAAACTAATTTTTTGTGACCACAGTTTCTCCTGAAATGAGGAAAAAAAAGTGCTAAAATGTTAAGAGAAGTAAGAAAAAATTAGTGCTTACAAAAATTTATTTTTCTAGGAGTAATTTTTGCAATGTTATTATAAAAGTATATATGGTCTAATTAGAAATTATTGTAATAATCTTTCATTCATTAGCTGTAAGCTGCTTATGTGCTACTTACAGATGTCTGTGTACTCTATTTATAGCATTCCTCATAAAGAATAAGCATCTAGCTAAACATGAATAGATTCAATATAATCTCTTTTGTATTTATAATTAACAGGGGCCAGAGTATAATGTGAGGTGAAATATTAGTGGCTGATATGGTCTCTTGTTGTGCTGCAGCATTAGCTACTGCACACATAGCTGCTGAGTGTCATATGCTAGAGAGATCTAATACTCTGGATTTTTTCTATAAATGAAATGTTAAATAATTAGATCCAGTCTGTAAACTTGTGTTTGAAAGGGGAGGTAGGGGAAGCTAAAGCTCTAGAAACTAACAAAAAAAAAATCCACAAACATACAGTGTTGGCTGCATTTATTTCTGTATACTAGAAAATCCAGAGTACTGACATTAATTTAATGCTGCTGGTTTTCTTGCTTTGTTGGTAGGCATCATAGGCTTTTTTCCTCTTGATACTTGATACTGTTGATGTGTTTTTTTACAAACACTTCCTGAATTGTTAGAAACTTAAGCTGTTAGGAACTTAAACACAATAATGCAATCCAACATGAAACCTTAAGCCTTAGATAGAGGAGTTATTTCAAAAGATTGTTTTACTATAAACAGTATGAAATTTTTACAGGGATTTACATATGAAGATTTCTTCTTAAAATATTCTGCGTAGTATTTTCTTGCTTATCTGCTAGAACTTAGTATGTTGAAAAATGTGTAAATTGTGCTCATTGAGAAAGCAAATTTTATTACAAGCCCAGTGAGCAAAAATGCATTGATACCATCAGTCTAGGGGTCAGAATTGGAGAAAGCAGCCATGGACTTGAGACCTGCAGGTAGTTTTCTGGGACTTGCAAGGCAAATCTTAATAGCAGAAAGTAACATCTTGCTACAAGTGGATTTAGATATGGCAAATTTGTGTGCAGAAGTTTAAAGGAAGGTTCTGATCACAGATACTTTGTTCCAGGGGCGAGAACTATGCAGAAGTGGATGTTGCCCATTGGACAAGCAGTAACCCAGGAATGGTGGTGTTGGCATCGTAATGGTGCACTCAGGAAATTTTAACATTGTATTTGTAAATAAAGAATAATTTTTGGTACTGTAGCAACTGACAACCTTTTTATTTTTCTTACTGGTTTTAGGATTATCTCCTTGGTATAATAACATATTAATTACTTTCTTATATTTAAAAAGTATAACTTATTCAAGTTGTAGGAATTCATTTCAGCTGTCATTTTTTCCAAGGATTTCAAATGGTGTGCTTTTGTTTTGTATCTAACATCTTGGGGTGTGACCTTATTAACAGTTTTTGTTTGGAAATTTTTTTTAACACATACAGTGTTGCAGACACAACATCTTATTCAAGCTGACCTGCTGGTAGGATGTTTTAGGACACTGATTTGATCACAGGCACTGGCAGAACCTGTTTGCTTTACTAACAGCAGTATCTTCCAGATGCAGGGTGATGTGGGACAGGGCCCTTAAGCTTGAGTTGGTTTTTTTTTTTCCCAAACCAAAATCCATACAAAAATTACCATTGACTAAAATGGCATCATAACTTTGCGTTCAAAAACATATTTATTTCCAGTTTTCCAGAAGTACTACACCATTTAGCCACAAGTGGCTAGTGGCCCCACTTTTATATTTACATAAGCATCAGAAACTGCAAACATGGTTATGAGGGCTAAATGTGAGTCTGATGAATGCAGACATGATTTATATGCAGTAAGACAGGTGACTCATGCTTCAGAAAAGTAAGTTGGTAAAGTTACGTGACGTAAAGCAGAGGAACAGAATTGAATGTATTGAAATTTAAATGCTAGTGGTTTGTATATTAGAAGTGTATGTTGGCCAGCAAACCTATCTTGTGTTGCAGCAGCTCTGCAAGTGGCTCAGTGCTGAACTCCTTGGGCAGCATGTGGGGCTTTCACTGTGGTGTAAACACGTTCCACAAATGCCACATGTTCTGCTTTAGGTGGTTCCACAAAACCAGCCACCCATTCTGCTTCCACTGACACAGCCAAGATACTCATCTAAAGTATTTCTGCAGTTTCAGGTCATTTATTCTGTTATTATGAAATTTATCATGTAGCAAAAAATACTATTACTTACAGCAATAAATATATTGTGTGTTTTAAATCAAGCTTTTTGTTTCTATACATAATAGTAAAGAAAAAACATTAGAATTAGGTTGACTGGTGTAAATTAAAGTAATTTTTTCCCTCTCTTTAGGCACATCAATTTACTTTCAGGCAAGAAATCTATGCATCAAATTTCAGACAGGATTTTCAAAGTAAGGGAACATGTAAGCCCTTCAAACCAGGATTTCAAGTGGAAAATATAACCAATCTGTAATTACAGCTGCATCACAACACTAGTGGAATTCCACTAACGAGCATTGCATAAAGCTGTGCTTGCTCCTCCTACATGCACTAAATATAAATGTGCATGTGCAGCAAAAGCAATTTGCCTAATCTCTGAATCAGCTAAATAGCATTTGCACTAAAATTTTGTCTGTATATAAACTTCTCTAGTAGAACTGTGGGTCAAACCTGATAAATAGAATAATTACTTTTTTTTCTTTACCTTTAGATGTTATCTTGCTATTTTGTTGCTTGCCTGAGAAGTTAATTATTGTATGTATACTGTTCTAATCAATTTATTTATTTTGAAAAGGATGGGCATGTTTTTTTCTAACAATTTCAGTTGGATGTTTCTGTAGAGTCCTACTTTTCTTGAGTTATTAACCAATTTACATCTATGCAAATCCTGGAACACTAACTTCATTTTTCTGAAGTTCATTGCATTAACATGGGGTTGTTTAGTCTTGGAAAACATTTTGCTGTGTCTAATGGCATTGCAATTAGCTGAATGGTGTTCATAAGGCTAATTGCTTATTAAGGTGTTTCTTTTTTCTGTCACTCAGGACAGAAACAAAAGACTGATTTCTGTCTGAATGAAGTGTGCCTATAGTTATTGTATGTTAAATACTGATTGCACCAAAGGGCCAGTCCAAATGCTCCTCTGTTTAATCCACAGTTTGTATGTGAAACTGGCAGAATATTTTCTCCAAAACTAGACTAGTCCAAAACTCAGACATCATGCTAGTTCTGATTTTTTTTTTAAAATTTCCATCTTGTCACTTGCAGAATAGGAAGTGTTTAAAGAGATTTCAGTGTTAGCAAGGATGCAGTGAAGCTGGTCTGTTCAACATCTGTCAGTTCTCTGCTGCTGGCACACTGGCTAACCTTCTCTGTTCTTGGGTGGGAACACTGCCAAAAAGAAATGTGAGGAATTTTTCCAACAACTTGTCTCTTTCCAAATCCACATCCCATTTTTCAATGTATTATTTTCTGTAATGCCTACTAGGACTCTTGTAATAGTAAGGCATCAGGGAAGAAATCCATTCCTCATTCTGTGGCAAAAGAACAAGGAGGTGCTGTAGGTGTAGGAAGTCTGAACACCTTCAGCAGAGGATCCCACTCTGGGTGCAGTTTGCTTTCCACAGATGTGAGGGGAGGACTTCACACTAGAGACTGATTGTAACTGTGGCAAGGCTTCTCTTGCCAGTAGTGTGCAAGCTAGTCCTTCTATTAAAAAACCCCATCCATGTAGTTTAGAAATGTCTCATTTTAAATATTTATCAAATTTTGTATTAAATATAATCCATGTTGATAATGCAGATTATAAACACATGCAGGAGCATCTGCTGCTGTTTTTGTCTAGCTGGAGATTATCTCTTAATCACTTATGTATTCCTTAACACATGCAAGGTCCAGGTGTGCATTTTCAGATCTGTTGACTCAGGGAAGCTGGAGATAGCATTAAAGGCAGTCATGTTACACTGTAGTTACACTAAGGTGGTTGCTCTTCTGAAGAAGAACTCTTGCTTGAACCACTCAGTGAAAAGAATGGCAAGAAGAAATGTCCTCATTACAGGCTGCTCCTCAGGAATTGGACTGGCATTAGCTGTAAAAATGGCAAAAGATGAACAGGAAAGATTTAAAGGTAACTATATCTCTTCTTTATCTTTATAAAAATACATTCTTAAGACACTGCTGCGTTTTTTTCTGTGTGATTTAACAGATTCAGTTTGGTGACATATTTCTTCTAAGTCTTCCTC
Source organism: Acanthisitta chloris (assembly GCF_000695815.1). NCBI lineage: Eukaryota > Metazoa > Chordata > Aves > Passeriformes > Acanthisittidae > Acanthisitta > Acanthisitta chloris. Next base: position 25,042 of record NW_008662407.1, read on the forward strand.
TTCTACTGTCAAGAAAATACAATACAGTGAAAATATACTGTTTTCTGTAAGCAGTTGATATTTCTGTACCTTTATTGAAACTGCACAATGACTTGAACCAAATACTTTACACACACACACAACAGAAATAGACAGTTGTATAAAACCAAATAGCTGAAAATGTCTGTAGTATGCTTGGATATGCCTCACAGTTGTTGTTAGCTTTGCTTCTGGCCACTAAAATCTGTTGAATGAAATGTACGTGCTCATTTGAGCACCAAAGAAATAAATTTAGGTAAACAGTTCCTAAATTTGTGTTTTTTTTCCTTAAGGCATGTTTCATTATTCCAACCCTGTATAGGCATAAGAGGGTGAACAAAGGGTCTGGGATGTCTTACTGGTGCAAAACAGGATGTTTGCTGTGATTGAAAATCGATGGCAAAGTGAACACAGCAATCTGTGGTAATTGATTGTCATACTCTCTAAGTATTTTGCTGCTAACTGACTGGATGCAGATTCAGTGCTTCCTGAGTAATTAGGCCACAATAACGATACAAGTAATTTCTATTTTGAGAAGTAGCTTGCAAAAATTGACATTTTTTTTCAACCTAAGGAAGCATTTGTCTTCCACTTTTTAATGAAAATATGGTTCTTCTGATAAACATGTTGATAGAGATTTTAAAAAAATAGAGGGGGAGGAGATAACTGGAATCCAAAATTAGGGTTTGGGCACAATTCAGTGGTATAATGTGATACTTATTTTTTAGCGTTTTGGTGATAATATTACCTTCATACACTGCATGTTCTTTGTTGTGCATAGAGGTTTAATTCTTCCTTTGAATTTCCTGAAGACTTCAGGACCAGACTCAGGGAAGCCAGTGACAGTATTTGTTGAAAATAAGAGTCTTTTTACATTCAGTTTTGATCTAGGTTCTGTGACTGATATTTAAGATCTGGATGTAAAAATGATATTTTTAATACTCCTCAGTGCAGCTGCCACACTAAAGGTTTTCTTTCTGGTGACCGTTGCCTCTGGTGTGTTGCAGTGTATGCCACAATGCGGAATCTGGCCAAGAAAGAGCCCCTGGAGGAAGCTGCAGGTCACAGGCTGGGCAAAACCCTCGAAATTAAACAACTGGATGTCTGTGATGAACAGTCTATTAAAACTTGTGTGAATAGCATCCCTGACAGGAGGATTGATGTCCTAGGCAAGTACAGGATGTGTGTGCTACAAGCAAATAACAGATTTCTATATAACATCATCTCAAATACCCTGGAGAAGTTTCGTTAGTGTATTTTTTAAATTATCAAAGTAATAATAATAGCAAATTCAAGATTCTTAAGACTTCATGCCACGGGGGGATTAAATCTCACCCTGCTTCTGTAAAGTAGGAAAGCTTGTTTTCCCTCTTTACAAAACAGAAACTTGATCACAGGGAAGTGTCTTGGATAAGATGATACAGTTTTTAGTGAATGTGAGAACTTTTGTCTAAACTGGCACGTTCATGGGCAAGACTTTGTGTTGAGGAAGCATAACCCTATTTACAATGCAGCCAACAGCTCTCTGTACTAAGAAAGCAACAGCATTTGGGAATTAGCAAGTGAAAGAATAAATGCAAAGAAAGTAAGGATACTTTGTATTGAGAATTGAAATTGTACTTTATAAATCCTTCAAGAAGTGTTTTTATACTGTTTTGCTAGAAATAAATATTAATACCTTAGTCAGACGGAAATGGCTTATGCCATTAGCTACTAAATCTTCTCTGATAGAAAATAATGGACCTGTCTTTATTTTTATTAATTATTTAAGCAGTGGTTAACAAGCTGTTTCTGCAAAATGTATTATACTCTAGTTTGACATACTAGTTGTAGTGCAGAATGCCAGTCCTGTCATCATTCCCCACTTAAAAAAATCCAGGAGGCAAATAAAAATCAATGCAAGTGTGTGTTTTGGTTTGCTTGTGTGTTTTGTTGGTTTAGTTTTGGTCTTTTTCTCTCTTGAAGATATGAATGTTAACAAAACAAAAAGCAGACCAAAATATGGCCTGGTCAATCACGTTTTGAAGACTTCTGTTCATTCCTCTGGGTATTGACTGCAGCTTCTAGTTCTTAACACTGAATTATAAACAAAGACAGATAATTCTTGGCTCATTTCCCTGTAATCCTTTTATAATTTAAAGAAAAGAGCCAATCAGAAATAAATTAGTTACAATGTAAAAAATATCGGATAATTTAAATTGTATTAAAAATGTAATTAAAAATAAAAAAATCTGGAAATGTGAAGTGTATTTGCAAAGCTTTAGTGGCAGAATAACATCTTTTAATCCTTTCTTTAAGGATTATTTAAGGATCATTTAATCCTTAATCCTCATTTTACTTTCAAATGCTTTCCAGTAAAGATTACAAATTTGTTTATGGAGATTGTTGCTCACTGTTGTCTCCCATTTTGCGCAGTTAGCAACGCTGGAATGGGGCTCATTGGGCCTATTGAATGTCAGACCATAGATGAAATGAAAACTGTGATGGATACCAACTTCTTCGGGCTGGTTCGACTCCTGAAGGAGATTCTACCTGACATGAAGAGGAGAAGGAGTGGCCATATAGTCATAATAAGCAGTGTTATGGGAATACAAGGCAAAGCTGTTTTGGCTTTTTTTATTTGTTTGAACTAAGGGTTCAGTATTCGGAATGTACAGCTTTCCTCTTCTTATCTAAAAAAAATTAAAAAAGTAGGTGCTGGTATATCTATCTAACTTGGGCTTTGTAATGCTGAAGTTCCAACTATGAAAAGCACAGCACTAAGACTTGATTGGGTTTATGCATCTAGGTAGTATGGGTTTTTAGGGGTCTTTCTTAGAGTTTCAACTCTAATTTTTTTAAATTTTATTCTTTTATTTTTATTATGTGGTAAACAAGGCTTAGCATTGCTTTTTCCTGTTGGAAATAGGGACAAACTCTGCACAATAATAATAGAATAAAATCCAATCCTGGACAACAGTACCACCTTTTTGTAAAGTTTCTCATCTTATAAAACTCAAGAGTAATTTTAGTGACAGATAATGATGCTCCTACTCTTGTATCCCATCCTTCCTAGCTGTATTAGACAATACTAACCTTCCACCTAAATGGATTAATGTAGTGCCAGATGCAAGCAGGATCTCTTGCATTACTGTATCTCCTGCATTACACTCAGCTTCCATGTCCATCTATAGCATATTAAAGTCTTGCTCATTAATAATGCAGATGGTATTGTATGTACAGACACTTTCATATCTTAGACTACAAAATACTTAACATCATCCAAAGAGGTCACAGCATTGGGTAAGAGGAGGAGGAAGAGCATTAGTTGAGTGTCCCTTCCTAGACTTAGCAATTTTGAGAACACAGGCAAAAATCAGCATTTAGATTCAGTATAAGCAAGAATTTTTCTCATGTTTTCCCAGCAAGACTGTAAAATTTTGGGAAAAAAACATCAGTTTTTGAAATTAAACTATTAGTATGTTGAATACAATCACATTCTCAGGATGTTTTGTTTGTACCATCAGGTATCTTATTTAATGATGTTTATGCAGCCTCTAAGTTTGCTGTGGAAGGATTCTGTGAAAGCTTGGCTATACAAGCACTCAAGTTCAAACTGCAGTAAGTATTGATCCACTGGTGTAAATTGTATTTTAGAGAATTTTAAATGTATTCAACAGCTAGTAAACAAATCTATAAAGCTTGCTGCTAAACAGATTGAGAAGCTCTTGAAAATCATATATCACAAAAGGCACTACATGAGCAAATAAGAAGTTCTAGATGTTAAAATAAACATGTTCTCTTGAATAGTTAAAGGCTGTTTAGCTTTGGATAAAATACAGTCTACGTAATTCTTCTGAAACCAGATTCTTGCATACAATATCAGGAATAAAATTCCAATGACAACTTGTAATCCTTTCCTTTAGAAAGGATAACAGCCTTCTTAGGCAAGTCACAGATAAAAAAAAGTTCAAGGGCTCATCATACAGTGCAAATCCATCAGAATGGAACACAGGGTGAGATGCCTGTAATGACAGGAGGTGGGAGGAAGGTGAGAAGAATGTGGTGTACTATTTCTAATGTTTTAGACTGTATTTAAGAGACTGCTCTTGTTCTTTGGGGTTTGATTTCTCACATGTATATTCACACTTGTGTAATTCTGCTAGTATTGGTGCAAAGTCCAACAGCTGTTAAATATCCATTGCATCTCTGTGCCTGAGCCTTTAGCCTTCATGCTGTGGATGAAGAGACAGTTGGCGTTGTGGGATGTCAGACAAAACTGTGATTCTGCATACTGGTCTTGCAAAGTTTGGAGGGACTTAAAATAAATGTAATGATACACAGGCTTTACCAAAATTCATAATTAGATTTAAAGAGTGTAAGACACAGCAAAAAGGAGGTTAAAAAAGGGAAGTATAATGGGAAAAGTTCAAGGTCCGATGTGAAGAGTGACACAAGGGAAAAGGCTTTAATTCCAGCAGTAGCTGGAATTCTGCTGTGAAGGTCAATAGCTTGATTCAGCTCTAAAGAAGAGCTTCTAGAACATCCCCTTAAGAACTCAAGTCTACAAAGAAGTCTTGTCCCAAAGTGCATTTTGATAAACACAGTAGCTGGGAGTAATTACTGCCTGAGAAAAAACAGGAAAAAGCTGACCCCTAACTGTATTCCAGTGACTTGCTATAATATGCTACTGAGCAAAATAAGATTTTCCAGATTTGGTGGCAGCTAAAATCTGTCCACCCACAGCAGAAGTCTTTTATTGTATTTTATTATAATATTGTGTTATTAGGAAGCACTGATAGCTTGACAAAGAAAACCTGTGTTTGGTGAATTCCCCCATCTCTTTCAGCTATTTCTAGTGTTATCATGAGAAAAAAATCTATGCAGGATTTTGTCCAGAAAGTAATGAATTTTGTTATCCGTTAAATATTTTCCTTAATATCTGGTAAGTTCTGATGGATAAAACATCCTTCATTCCATAGCTGTGAGACAGCAGGTAACAACTGCACTCACTTATGCCATGAATTCAGTTACAGCACATTGAAATTTAAACTATGCAGATTTCTACCACTACATGTGGATGGGTAGGAGGAGCATGAGAGCAATAATGCAGTGTGGGTTGCCTTTACAGAATGTACTATTGAACATTGTTTGTTAACTGTGCAACTCTTCAATAGTCTTTTTTTTTGAGAAAGAGGGATATATTTTCCATGGGGAATAGTCAATAACCAGTATGTCTTTGCTTTTTGAACAGGTTGAGTTTGATTGAACCAGGCCCTGTGGTTACAGAGTTTGAAAGAAAAGTGTTTGAAGATGGAATGAAAATGGATCTTTCAGCTGCAGATGAAGAAACAGCTGAGATGTTTACTAATATTTATCTGAAAAATTACAAACAGATTTTCCAGAGCCTGGGACAAAGTGCTGAAGATGTTGCAGAGGTAACTAACTCATCAACAATTCTCCATCTTCCTGTTTATCTTTTTGTTTGGTTTTGTTTTCTTTGTAATTTATGAATGCAGTGCTTGGTTGGTGAGTTCTTCTGGTAGAAACATTAGATTTAATTAAATGTAATTTACACAGCTTAAAATTTTTATTAAAACAATGTCCATTTTGAAGTATTAAAGACAACTATAACTTGTAGTTTAAATACCACTGAGATACTTGATGCCTTGAACATTCTGCAGTGTTACCATACATCTACACAGGGTTCCCACCATTGGTAATGCCAATGTCTTCTCCATCTCACTACTAATCCCTCCACTAATGGGAAGTGCAGTCAGCCACCCCAGATCACCAAGGCACAATAGAGGAAACATGGATACATGGGTATAGTTTCTGGTGCTTGGGGCTTCCTGCAGGAAGACAAGTTTAGGCAAGCTGTGGAAGGGGACGGTGATTTCAGGTGTTTGTTGGTAAGGAATAGCTTCAGTATCAACTGAAGGTTCCTAGATCTGGCTGCAAAATGCAGCAAACTGTCCTGATCCTTTCCCAGTGAACTGGAAAAGAAAGGATCTACCTATTGCAGGCATATAGGCCCACACTCATTTTGGAGGACTGTTCAGGATACTTTAGTGTAAGGTGCTATCTCCATGGTATAGAGAAACAGAAATAAGACTAAGAAAAAATAAGAAGTACTTCTTATGGCCTTAAAATATTTTAAGAAAAATTTCTAATGAAATTCTAATTCTAGCACTTTATTCTTCCACTTTTCCATTGTTTAACTGAAAACTGGGAGTTTTTCATTTTGGTAGAAGTTCTTTCAAAATTCTATTTCTCATTCTTGCCAGCATACAGTAAAGGTAATTCTTGCAGAAAATCCACCTTTTCGCCACCAGACCAACACCTTGTACACTCCAATGACAACTCTGAAGTATGCAGATCCCAATGGAGATCTACCCATTGATATATTCTACAAAATGGTTTTTCAGCATGACAAAATCTTCAGTGCAAGTCTTAACTTCATTAAACTGCTACGGTGGAGAAGTAGGAAGAGCTTTGACCTGGGAAAACCCTCACAATAAGTATGAGATTATATAGAGCGAGTTGGAATTACTTGTTGTAGCTACTGATGACACAGTATGTTGTTACTGCAATGCTTCTGCTCTGTAATTGTGAAAAGGCATTCAAGATGTTTATTTGAGCTTAGCTAAGATATTCAGCTCCATGTTTATCCCTTGACCATTACAGTTTGCAGAACCTTGCAATTAGAATCCTCTAACTATAGTTTTATTCTGTTACATGTTTGCTTTTTATGGAGATCTGTTTTCTTGGGAACATGAACGTAGGCTGCTATTTGCATATTTTATATTAACCTGATACCCTTCATGTATTAGAATATAATACATACTGAGATGTGTATAGTGTGTAAACTATTTAGATTCTGAATATCATAAAAATATTGTATCTTTTTACTTATTAAGATAGAATTAGTATAGTAATCCCTCAATCACAGTTGCATCCTCATTTTCAGAAATCAGATCTATTTACCAGTAACGTAAGAGAAAGTCTCTTCAGTCTTAAAATGTCACAACTAGAATATTTATTATCAATATACATTATTTATAATATTCTGAATGCTTCTTTTATGTGCAATGGTTATTAGCATATTATACTTAGTGAACAATAAAATGTTTTTTAAAAGGATCTTAAAATATCTTCTTACTGTCTGGGTACTATTTCTTGAAAAAAAAATATTGTCTGTAATAAGTAATTTCACCATTAAATGCCTTCAGTGCATTGAGTGGTCACAGCAGAGCCACAGGCTCTCCCGTCCCAAGCTATTCTAATAAGCACGCGTTAAAACAAAATTCCAGCATGAAGAGGTCTTTTTCCTCTTTCTTTCACCCTAGTGCTACAAGTCAGCTGAGGCCAAGCTGGGGGCATGGGTTTAAGTGCTGTTCTTGCAGGGCATTCCCTCCAGCCTTGCTTCGGTGCTGGCCAAGTGCCCCTGAGGCCTCCAAGCTGCAGCTTCTCAGCACATTCCAGCAGCTGTCCTTGTTTCACCCACGGAGCCCAGCTGCAGCTCACTGGAGATGGAGATACAGGAAGAGTCTTTCTCTTTCCTTCTGTACTTTCTCACTAAGCCAAAACCTAACCACGTGCTGGGACTTGTAGCAGCCCATCCCTGCCCTGCCCTGCCCAAAGGGAAGCTCTCCCAGCAGCCAAGCAGCAGCCCCCACGTGGGCAGATCCTGTGGGTACCAGGTAACACCGCAGGTAACTGTGGTTTCCTCTGCAGTCATGACCCTTCTGGTGAGGCCCAAGGGGTGGGGGTGTTGGGACCTCCCTCAGACAGCTGGCAGGCAGTGCTAGGAGGACAGGGTCTGCAGCAGCCTTTGTGCACAGCTGGAGGCCTCAACTGTGTTCCACTTGTAACTTACACTTCCAGCAAAGCACCTGGCTGGTGCCTGCACCCCAGCATCAGTGTGTGGATGGGGCAGACAATAGCAGCCAGGCTGAAGAGAAGGTAGGAATTCAATGAGAGCAGAGTGGTGCAGGGGCTGAAGGGAGCATGGCCCCTCTGCACTCCCAGGTGCAGCCTGAGACCCCACTGCCACCCACTGAGGGCTCAGCCCAGGCTTGGGCACAGCCATCCACAGAGAAGCAGTGTCTGTGTCTGTCAGGAGCACCTCAGGTTTGTACAGCTGTGCTCGTCTCTGGCCTGCAGCTTGGGCTAGGCAGCATTCACAGGCAATTTGCCTTTGCAGCACAAAGCGTCAAGGCATGATGAGGACCGTGGGCTTTAATGGGCCTTCCACAACCACCAGCGTGGTCTGGTGAACTCTGTCTCGTATCGCCATTACGCTACTGCTTGTGGGGTGGATGAAAGCAGAAAACGCAGCTTCACAGAGCGGCACCGAGTCCACGC
>NW_008662408.1:0-5958 GCF_000695815.1 Acanthisitta chloris
CTCCCTTGCCCTGCTGCCCATACTCCTTGGGATGCAGCTCAGGATTCGGTTCGTGTCTGGGCTGAGCTCACACTGCAGCTCATGCTCACGTGGCCTCTTGGCCACAACCAGTGAATGTATTGGTGCAGCAGAACTGCATCTGTTCCACCACATTGAAACCCACTCAGGACTAGTAAAACTTAGCAAGCATTTGTCCTTAGGATGTGAGTGCTGAAGTAGTGGGTCACGCACCAGAACAGTAGTTGTTTGAGTCAGGGGAACTACAATCCTGAGGACCACACGTGCTTAATGTTGGGTTTAGAGAACACTCATCCCTCGTGAGAAGAGACTACTAAGCTAGGAGATAGAACTGGCTGTGTGATATCCAATAGCACAGACTGTTATGTGCCATTTGCAGTAAATTATGCCAGAAATCTCTTGTTATGGCAATTAAGAAATCAGTTTTAAACAGAGATGTAGTCAAATAAGCTACATAACTGGACTCTGGAGACCTGGCATTTTAGATAAATAAAAGAGCCTATCACTAACATGTCCTGCTTTTCCTCCTCAAAAAATGCCAATCATTTTGCAAAACCACTAAGTGAATATGAACTCCAGACAAAGGAAATTTCACGCACTACTAAAATGCAGCAATCCCTGGCTGACATTTGGCAGATGGCAGACTACAGCCAGCAAAGGCACAGAATGATAAACCAAAACATTAACAGACAACAAAACCTTGCCCAGGAATCTGTTCAGCCTTTGGAATGAACATGTGCATGGTTCAACACGACTGGCCACTTCTATCCAAGAGGGAGCTGTGTTTGAATGCAAGAACTGCTGAGGGATGTGTCCCTAAAAAGTACTTTCATCCTTTATGCCCATGCAGCTAATCAGTCCAATGGAAAACAAAAGAAAATCCTGATTATATTTATCCTGACTACACTTTGTTTCCTAAAACATGGATTGTATTTCTCTCCCCCCATTTAGGTTCTTCCTTGAAGAAAAAACCCTTAGTTGAAACTAAGCAGAAGAAACTATATTAAAACTGTAGCTTTCTGCAGAAATTCTGGTGGTTTGTTCAGTGTTTTTATATGGTTGTGAAATATGCTTGTCCTCCAAAATCACAGAAGATTGATGTGCTAGTCATCCAACTGTTGGAGCAAGTCCAGAGATGACCACAAGGTTACTAAGAGCACTGGAGCATCTCCCTGTGAGCACAGGCTGAGGGAGTTGGGGCTGTTGAGCCTGGAGAAGAGAAGGTTGTGTGGAGAGCTCAGAGCACCTTGCAGGAGCTGAAGGGGCTCCAGGGAAGTGCAGAGGGATCTGTGTTAGGAGCTGCAGGGATGCAAGAGATCTAAAGGGCAAGGAGGAAAATGGTACCTGGGAAGAGGAGGTGGAATTAGGAAAATGGGAGCAGAAAGAGGACGAAGGAAAGATTAATGAGTAGCAGATGACAAGAGAAGCTGAAGGAAACATATCATCCAAGTCCTGGTTCAGCTTTCAGTCAGAATGTGTGCTTGGAGAGCTGTTTTGTGGTGATACTAAAGCTTAAAAGCTTCACTGCCAATATAAGACTTGTACTGCTGGAAGGGTAACACTGCAGTTGTGCAAATATTGTGTTTCAGTGGAGACAAGGCCAGTTCTGTCAGTTCAGAGTCAGCAGAAAGATCTTTTGATTCAAGGTTAAAAAAATTGGTTTTCTATAGTAAAAAACAAAAAGGTGTTTCATCTGTGTTTTCTATGTGAAAAGTGCCTACTATGTCTGAAGGTTCTGATTTTTATATAGATATTTGGTATGTTTCAGTCTTGCTAAATCCATTTGGCATCCAGAACTAAAATACTTGCAGTAAAATATCCCTAGATCAAACTCTAAAGCAACAAGGTCTGTACCAAGCTGAGAGAGAAGGAGCTGAGTATATTCTATCCTAGAGAAAACTCTACTAGCACTGCTTGAATTATACAAGAATTAATTCCTGTGCACTTTTTCTCTGCCTCTCCAAAGCTACATATTCATAGTTCTACCTTTCTTGGGTTTACCTTCAGTTTGTTATTTCAAAGCAAATTATTTCCACTAGAGTAACCACTCAGTACAATATTCCAGCCCTCCCTTTTAAACAGCTATTTCAGGTGAACCTTTTCAGTGTAGGTAAGGATAAAGTATGTAATGAAACTATCACTATTCAAGTAGTGTTTAACTTACAGATGACTTGCAAGGGAAAGTTACATTTTTTAGTGCTTAATAAGAACCTTAAACTCCAAGTATTGTATTAGCATCTAAATGGTGCAGCAGTTTTGCATAAACTCTCTTGAAAGTACATTCCAGAGGCATATTTAGGTCACGTTACATATTCAAACTGTAGGTTTAGTGATCATGATAACTACATCAATATAGAGCATCACATTTGCAGCTATTCTGTTTAAATTTCATTCTCTGACTGGATTCCACTCAGTGCAAAAGGCTGAAAAAGACCTGCACTGCTGCTTTTCATCTCTTTAATGTCACTCTGAATAGCATTACTTGAAATCCTAGTCTAAGGAGCCAAGTAGGTATTTTTTTTTCAACTGATCAAATTTTCCAACCTTAAAAATCTGCATTATAAGAATTATATAAAGCAATCCCCAGCCTCAGTAGTTTGTAATCTAAATAGACAGAGAAAAGTCTGACTGCACAGTGGATAACATGATGTCTAACAAGCACCTTTTCAGAAGATTATTTAAAGGAAACATGGTTGCTTTTCAAAGCTTTCACTGAAGAACATCCAGCAGGTAAGTAGATGCCTTAATGTCTTCAATGTTTGTGCAGGCACTGAAATGACATGTGGAAAAAAACAATCCCAAAAATCAGATGCTGTGCTCCTGACAATGGAAACAGCCCAGGTCTGAGCAGCTTGAAATGAGGCTCCACACAACCTTCTCTTCTCCAGGCTCAACAGCCCCAACTCCCTCAGCCTGTGCTCACAGGGAGATGCTCCAGTGCTCTGAGCAGCTCTGTGGCCTCCTCTGCACTTGCTCCAACAGTTCCATGTCCTTCTCAGGCTGAGGCCCCAGAGCTGTGTGCAGGATTCCAGGTGGGTCTCCCAGAGCAGAGCAGAGGGGCAGAATCACCTCCCTTGCCCTGCTGCCCACACTCCTGTGGCTCAGCCCAGGCCTGGCTTGGTCTCTGGGCTGAGCTCACACTGCAGCTCATGGGCAGTTTCTCCCCCACCATCACCCCCAAGTCTCTCCCCTCATTGCTGCTCTCAATTCCTTCCCCACCCAACCTGTAGGTGCCTAGGATTGCCATGGCACAGATGTAGGACCCCAAGGTTGGTCCATTCCAACCCCTACAATTCTATGGTTCTATATTATGATTGCCATAAATAGGCAGAGCTAAGGTAGGACAGAAACCTTGATGTCCACAGGTTGCTCTGAGTTGGATGGAGCACAAAGGACAGGTTGCATGGCCTTTACTCACTTGGCTCTGAGGACAGGATTGCTGATGGGTTAGAAGATGCTCTTGAGTCAATGAGAATCTGTTTGCGAACAATTATACAGAATTCTTTATATTCTAATTATTATATATATCCAAATGATGTATTTTCTATATTAGAACAGGTATTAAACCCAAGGGGATTGGCTTTTTGAAGTCTCAGTAGCAAGACTCATGTTATTGATGAATTTTACCCCTACCATTAGCATAATGATTAAAATTGCATCAGGCTGGGATAGATGATATGGAGCAGTGGCAGAATACTGTCACTGCATGTCTCTTTTGCAGTTTGCTTACATAGAATCACAGAATCATAGAATGAACCAGGTTGGAAGAGACCTCAAAGATCATCTCATCCAACCCTACTGTGGTCACTAGACCATGGCACTAAGTGCCACATCCAGTCTCAGCTTGAAAACCTCCAGGGACTTGACTACCCATAACTCCAAAATTTCACAGAAGTAACTGCAATGCAGTTTGATCCAAACAAGCTCTGAATTAGCCAGTGCTTCTGCAAAGAGCTGGGACTGCAGCAGTGGGAGCTCAGCAGATTGCAGGTGACAGGCCCTAGGGGATAAGTCTGATACCGACTTACATGTCTCACTCCTAAGCAGATCCAGAGAGCTGCAGCTTGAACAGGACTCAGATGGTGCCAGGTTTAGTTGTGCTGTGCTGTAGACACAATAGGAATTGCAGCTGAGAGACCGTGGTGAGTCTTTGGGAAAATTGAAGACACTTATGTAAGTTTAATTAGGGTGTCTCCGAGGCGCTGGAGGGAGAGTGTGTAGATGCTGAGTTGCAGAGTGAAGGAGACAAGTCTAGCCTGTTCTCCACCACGTCTGAAGATGAGAACAGGATGGAGGAGGTGGTACAAATATCTCTCAGAAAGAATTCCTGTCAGTGGATTTTGGGGTAGGCGTGGGAAGTTCATCATTTCAGGGGACAACGTGTTGGGAGTTTAGGGAGAAACTGCACCACACTTCTCTGAAATGTCATACTATGTTTAACTGTCTTTGCTGGTGAGAACCTGGGACAAGATGCAGCAAGGAGATCTTTATTGCATGCACCAGGCTGTGGTGCAGAAGTTTTTGTGCAAGGAGAGAGGTAAATTTGAATCAGAGAATCATAGAATTTTAGGGGTTGGAATGGAGCTCAGAGCTCACCCAGCCCCAACCCCTGCCCTGGGCAGGGACACCTCCCACCAGAGCAGGTTGCTCAAGGCTCATCCAACCTGGCTGTGAACACTGCCAGGGTTGGGGCAGCCCCAGCCTCCCTGGGCACCCTGGGACAGGGTCTCACCACCAGAACAGGGAAAACTTTTTCCTAATATCCAGTCTAAATTTCCCTCCTTCAACTTGAACCTGTGAATTATGATTCATCATGAACACAATGAATTATGAAATGATGATTCTTTGTGAGGATCCTGAGGTGGTACAGGGGAGTTCTGCTCTCCCTAACACAGAAGGCATCTTCCAAAAGCAGCTTGGAAGTCTGCACAAGGAGTTCAGTCCTCATCATAGTGTTTTCTAACATGGCAGTTGGACTTTGCAAAGCAGGAACTGTGTGTGTGTGTATTGAACATTCTCAGGTGTCTTCTGACTTCTCCTTGATGTTCCTCAAAAGAATGTGAAGCTTTTATTCCCTTTTCATCCCCACAGAGTCTTTCTTTCTTCTAAGGTTAAACACATAACAGCCAAGTTGTATAATATGCCCACAATAGTGATTCTTGACACATTTTGAGCATGTCTGGATACAAGATATGTTAAACCATATGGAAAAAAGAGATTTGGTGATTTTTTAGGGCTTATTTTTTGACAAAACAGAATTTTTTGCTCACTGAACTTTAATTACCTCAGTTCTGCTACAGCCTAGGCACTTGAGTATTTTATTTATCTATCTCCATTGCTTTCAGAAAGTCTAAGCCAGGATGAGCAAGAACAAGGAGGTGTGGCTCATCTCCTTGCCCTGGTTCAGTTGTACAGCACATTACCTCTAGCATGTTAACCTCCAAGCTGAGCCACATGGCAACACCTTGTCCTGTCTTCCTCATGGCACCCAGGATAACTCAATGGATCAGCTAGAAGATCCCTGGAAGAAGTGTTTGAGGCCAGATTGGATGGGGCCCTGGACAACCTGATGTAGTAGGTAGCATCCCTGCTCATGGCAGGGGGGTTGGAACGAGATGGTCTTTAAGGTTCCTTCCATCCAAATCTTCCTATGATTCTGTGATTCTCTGGTTCTGAGGTACTGGGTTTGGTGAGCTACTGAGTGACAATGTTATATTCCTGAGAGTCTCCAAAATGTGCTGATTTTACTTCAAAACACAGTCAGACAGTCCATGTTTGTTTGAACACCATACCAGTTGGAGTCATGCCCTTGAAGAATTGATATTCCCTACAGGCAACTGGTTTGGTGGATACACAATTTCTTCTAAAGAATTTTACAGCATGATTTAGATTAACTGTTATACCTCATTAATATTTTTCCAATCACACAATTCTTGCCCT
>NW_008662408.1:6000-31627 GCF_000695815.1 Acanthisitta chloris
GGTAGCTGATCAAGTTCTGGGCTGTAAACTCCAAATTAAGAATCAACAACATACTGGAGAGCAGAGCCAAGGAAAAGTCAGCAACTATAAGCACTGGCCTCTCCTATCCTCTGCAACTTTTTAGGTCTAAGTTGGGAAAGACAAATATATTCTCACGTGTCACACTTGCATCACAGTAGTTATAGCCTCTGTTGAAACCTTTTCCATACAGATGGAAATAGTTAGTTTGGTGTTGGTTGTTTTGGGGTTTTTTTTCTTGTGGTTGTTTACATGGTTTTTTCAGGTAGATATCACAAACTTGTTATAAGATTTTGTATAACTTTCTGAAAAATCAAAGAGCATTATATGCATTTAGCAAAATGTCACTAATAAATTTGAGTGTCAAATATATTAGTTGTTCTTCATACAGAAAAATATTTGCTCTTAACACAGAACACTTCAACTGAAATTTCATGAAACTCTGCCTTGCCCTGTAACAGCTGCTCTGACCACACAAGAACAAACCTATCAGTGTATTCAGCAGACTGGAATTAAATGTCTCTGTGTTTTCACATCTCTTCTGCTAACTTAACTGTTTAAATCCATGGTTCATTTTATTAATATGAAGAGTTCAAAAAATGTGAAAAAACCCACATGAAAGGTTTGACCCTTGGAACTATAGACATGATCTCACAGTTCCCACCAATATAAAACTAAAAGGGAAGCTGTTGATAGTAAAAAAAATGACTAATGGTTTGGACCCTTTTTCAGATACTTAAAGAAGAAAGATATTGAATTTCTGTTCAGTAATGGGGAAACTGGTTTTCAGGTTTCTGTAGATGTGGTTCTCACCTAATCTGTAGCCATGAGATCACCATCAGACCAACAATGTGTGAGTTGCAGTGAATTTTATGCACAGCAGCAATGCAGCAGACAGAGTTCCTACATCAGGGCAAGTGCAGTTTCTCTTGCCCTTGGACTCTTTCACTAGAGTAAAAGATATTACAAAGTGTGCAGATTATACTGTGAATATTCTGCTGCACTGCTCCATTAGCTAAGAACATAACATTGACTTTCATTCACGTTGTTTTCATAGAATCATAGAATTTTAAGGGTTGGAATGGAGCTTAGAGATGATCCAGCCCCAAGCCCTGCCCTGGGCAGGGACACCTCCCACCAGAGCAGGTTGCTCAAGGCTCATCCAACCTGGCTGTGAACACTGCCAGGGTTGGGGCAGCCACAGCCTCCCTGGGCACCCTGGGACAGGGTCTCACCACCAGAATAGCAAAAACTTCTGCCTAAGATCACACCTAAATTTCCCTCCTTCAATCTGTGCCCATTGCCCCTTGTGCTGTCCCTGCAGCTCCTAACACAGATCCCTCTGCAGCTTCCCTGGAGCCCCTTCAGCTCCTGCAAGGTGCTCTGAGCTCTCCACACAACCTTCTCTTCTCCAGGCTCTTACATGGTGCACAGGACCTGGACCAGGTGAAAAGCTGAAGCAGAAAGCACTGAAGACAGGCAGAGATGGGAAGATACAGCTTTGAGCCTCTAACTCAACTAAATACTGAGCTAGGTTTGTGACAGCAGCTGCAGCTTCCCACAGTGAGGTGTGATGTGATCAGTGAGGTAATCCATTGCATTTCGTCTCAGGAAGGAGTATCTTTCCCTTCTGCTGGGTAGAAATCAGAACATTTCATCTCTCCTCTGCAGAAGAAAAAGCTTTATATCCTAAACCTCTGAAAAGATATCAACTTTTACTAATTTGTTTCCAAAGTGATTGTACTCTCTGTGAATGCTTTAAAGAAACCATGTGGAAAGATACATTTTTATTAAGATGAGATTGATTAATCCCTACCAGAGAAGAATGGAAAGGGTAGATAGGGACAGTATTAAACAAAACAAATTCTTTGCCTTGCCAAAGAAACATTTCATAGTCAAAAGTATTTTGCCCTGACACCTCGTGCCTGAGAGCATTGGCCAAACACCTCTGGAGCTCTGTCAGCCTTGGGGCTGTGACACTGCCCTGGGAGCTGTTCAGTGCCCAAACACCTCTGGGGGAAGAAGAACCAGTTGCTAATCTACAGACTAATCCTCCCTGATACAACTCCAGCCCATTCCCTGGGTCCTGTCCCAGCTCATTTCAGTGACTGGATGGGTAGAGAGAAGATCCTCCTTTGGACAACTAGTTATCTGATCTATTTTGGCTTTTGGAGCTTGCACAGCAAACAGAATCTCCTGCATATCATGCAGTGCTAAAATGCCTCTTCTGAGCACCACAGTTGGAGGCCAATATCCCAGAATATGAGCTCCTGATCCATCTAGGACATATTTCTATCTGAGAATATATTGCTTTGTCCATATTAAGAAAAAATATCTGCACAAAGAATACCTTAAAATTAAAGAACAGAATCCAGCTTTTGTGTTCCAGTACAGTATGTTCCCCTCCTGTAAAAATTAAGTTGGTTTTGCAAGTTGAGCACTTTCTTTGGGAAGGGATGCAAAGCATAGGGCTGAGATTCATCTTCCCTCTCCTCATGCTGTCACAAAATTCAGTGTCTTTCAACAGACAATCCAGCTAAGTAACCTCAAGCATTTGCATTTGGGGGGGGGAAGGTTTCCAAGCTCCCACAGCTCTAGTCAGTCACAGCTCATTGCTTCTAACCTTGTTTTCTCTTTCAGGATGGATTTTTTCAAGCCTCCTGCTTATTTCACAGCCCACATGCTTTGCCAGCTGTCCTTGCATAATGCAAAACTCAAGGCTGGTGCCTATTCAAAACTCAAAGCATCCTTTGATTATAGCCTTTGGAGAAGCCCCTTCTGCAAGCTTTTAACATCAGTATTAACCATAAACTGTAGAGCTAAGCTAAGCTACTTCTCTTTTTCCATCATTTTTTTTTGATGCTTAAACCAACCAAAATATAGGTATTTAGCTTTGATGGCAAATCACCTTCTGTCAATGGCATGTTTCAAACTGGAAGGACTCTTGAGACTTGTCATGCTTGGGGTCCCTAATAGTCTCTTCTGTCAGAAGAAAATTGGGTTCCTAGTAAAATGTTTGCTCTAAAACTGCATAAAAACTAATGACTGGATCAAGCTATGTATATTGCTGGGAGCTACAGCCTACTAGGAGAATTGCTTTTATTTGGAGGTTTGATATCATCATGCTGTCAAGGGCCTCACATTGGCATTTGGCAGTCAGGACAATGAGTTCATTGAGCTTTTTATTGCAGGAAACCTTAAAGCCAGCCTGCAGCTTGGTCCCCAGTGGAAGCTGATCATTTGAACAATGATGCTCATCCTGCAATTTTCTAATCTAAAAGTTTAGCATCATCAAGTTGCTGAATGCCCTTCAAACTTGGGTAGACCATTCTGAACAGATAGAACAGGTGGTTACTGGTTGTGTTCATTCTGAGATCACAGAATCATTGAATTTTAGGGGTTGGAATGGAGCTCAGAGATGATCCAGCCCCAACCCCTGCCCTGGGCAGGGACACCTCCCACCAGAGCAGGTTGCTCAAGGCTCATCCAACCTGGCTGTGAACACTGCCAGGGTTGGGGCAGCCACAGCCTCCCTGGGCACCCTGGGACAGGGTCTCACCACCACAACAGGCAAAACTTCTGCCTAACATCTAGCCTAAATTTCCCTCCTTCAATTTGTTCCCATTGCCCCTTGTCCTGTCACTGCAGCTCCTAACACAGGTACTGAAAAGGCTACTATGATGTCTCCACACAACCTTCTCTTCTCCAGGCTGAACAGCCTCAAATGTCCTCGTGGCAGAGATGTTTCTCTTATCAACCTTGTGGCCTCCTCTGGACTTGTTCCAACAGTTTCAAGTCCTTCTTACACTGAGTGCACCAGAACTGTGTGCAGCAGCCTGAAGAATTGCAGGGGGGTCTTACAAGAGCAGAGTAGATATGAGTCACGTAGTGCAAGCTATGATAAAATTGCAACAAAAAAGCCTTCTGAGCCAAACATTAGATGGGATCTGGATGAAATTCCCATCAGAAATAGAAATATGAGCCAAAACAGAAATCAAATCCTCAATTTCAGCAACAAAGAAAAAAATTGAGTTGCACCAAGGCATCCAGTCCTTTCCTCAGAAGGAATTCTCTGAGAAAACTCTGCCAGGAGTGAGACCAAGGGAAGGCAAGAGTTTAAGTAGTGGAGGCACTGCTTTGGTCTCTCTTGTATTCAAAATAGTCTGAAAAACTACACTTTTTGCTTGAATCAACAATAACTCTGTGTTCTAACACCTGTAAAACAGCAACATTAGCTTCTGGGTGTCACATTTCTATTTCTGTATCATCTCCAGGCCTTTCCATGGGCACGTGGTGTCAGGGCACTGTGGGTGCTGACATGTCCCAGGGGTTTGGGGTGGCAGAGACTCCTGAGTCAGGAGCAGACTCCAGGGGGGATACCAAGACATCTGTAGCCTCAGATTTCAGGCACCTTCCTGGGGATGGGGACAGGATATTGGCCTTGCCCATGGCTGGAGATGGTGTCCTGTGATCCTTTCACTAGATGAGGTTGCTCCAAGAAGCATCTAACTTGGCCTTGAACACTTCTAGGGTTGAGGCATCCACAGCTTCTCTGGGCAATCTGTTCCAGTCCCTCATGACCCTCACAGTAAAGAATTTCTTCCTAAGATCTAATCTAAACCTACTTTCTTTCAGTTAAATCTGCTCCCCCTTATGCCCTTGTAAAAAGTCTCTCTCCAACTTCCTTGTAGTCCCCCTTAAATATTCCTATTTTGATCAATTTCTCATTGGATTTCATATTGCAGAGCTGTGAGTTGAAATCATGGATACCTCTGATATTTGACTAACACAAAATATGGATTTTGGCCTAAGTCTGTTAATAAACATTGCATTTATGCATTATATATTGTATTACAAAGCTGTCCATGCTAAAGAAATATCTGGATGATCTGAAATGCAAAAAGAATTCTAGTGCTGTACAAAGTCTTCATCAAATCTTTAGATGTGAAGAATGTTTGACATTTAACAAGACCTGAAGTTTAAAAAGAAAAATGAAGGAGCTGAAAGATTTTAGCTTGCAAATTCTATTTTTCAAAGGGTTGTTGTAAAGACATTAGAAGTCCCTGTATTTCCAAGTGTGAGGCTTCAGTCTAGGATGCAGAAAATGGAAATATAAATCTTTTTTTCCTGTCTGAATTACCATTTTGGAAATAAAACTTTGCCTTCCTGTCCTCTGAATTGGTCTAGAGAGGCTCTTAAACTTGTATCTCTTCTAGGCTAGGGAAAACTATCAATATTGATAGTAGAAGCCCTAACTCTGTCTTCTCCCTCAAGGTTCAAACCTTTGGAAATGCTTCTCCTTTTTCACTGGGCTAATGCTGAAGCAGGAAAATAATTCTCCTGAAATGGAAATTGAACAGACTATTATAATGCATGTCTATAAAGAATAACCAAGTTATCTAGCCAATCCCAATTTAGGGAGTACAATCCTGGATGCTGACACTGCTTCAGAGTTCAAGAACACAGTGTTCAAAGAACCAGAGAATAAATAAAGCCTGATATTCCCCTAAGAGCTATCAGTGCCTTAATAGAGGATTTCCCTGAGGTTTACAGCCAGCTAGCAATATTACTTCACTTCTCTGCATTGAATTAGGCCCAAGGACAGCCACAGAACTGAGCTGATGAAACAGAGTTCACTGAAAGGTAAAGCAACTCTTCATATGCCTTCACCTTTTCTAGGTTTTGTCCCATGTCTTGCTTGGCACATTCAACAGATTATTGATGATGATGATAAAGTACATTAAAATGAGGAATGTTGTTGGTGATGTATTAAGAAAGAATTTACACTGTGTTTTTTAAGGCACCTCTCAGAATCTACCAGGATTCCAGCAGTGACAGGTTAATGGCTGGACTCAATGATCTTAGAGGTCTCCTCTAACCTTGATGACTCTATGATTCTACCTCACAAGCAAAACTCTATTTTGTGTCCCTCAGCCTTGAGCCACTTCATTATAAACAATACAGCAACAATTCCAAGCCCAAGCTGAGGGATTTTTATCATAGAATCAACCAGGTTGGAAAAGACCTCCAAGATCATCCAGTCCAACCCTACCGTGGTCACTAGCCCATGGCACTAAGTGCCACATCCAGTCTCAGCTTGAAAACCTCCAGGGATGGGGAATCCACCCCCTCCCTGGGCAGCACATTCCAATGCCTGAGCACTCTCTCTGCAAAAAATCTCTTCCTAATCTCCAACCTAACCCTCCCCTGGCAGAGCTTGAGTCTGTGCCCTCTTGTCCTGCTGCTGGTTGCCTGGGAGAAGAGACCACCCCCCACCTGACTCCAACCTCCTGTCAGGGAGTTGCAGAGGGTGAGAAGGTCTCCCCTGAGCCTCCTCTTCTCCAGGCTGAACACCCCCAGCTCCCTCAGCCTCTCCTCATGGCACTTGTGCTCCAGTCCCTTCCCCAGCCTCATTGCTCTGCTCTGGACCTGCTCCAGCCCCTCAATGTCCCTCCTGAGCTGAGGGGCCAGAGCTGAGCACAGGATTCAAGGTGTGGCCTCACCAGCACCGAGTGCAGGGGCAGAATCACCTCCTGGTCCTGCTGACCACACTGTTCCTGCTCCAGCCCAGGATACCTGTATCCATCACTCCTTTGTGTTGTGTGGCTAATTCTGATCTTAGTGACCCAATGGAAGTTTTGTAGTTAATTACAATGGGACTAAGATTACACTTCAGAATTGCCACCAAATCTGAGGACCAACCCCTCACCAAGGTGGGATCCTTTGCTCCCCATGGCCACCCTCAAGAGCTTTGTGGCTCAAATCCAGCTGGCCATGAGCCAGGTAACCAGTGGCATATGGAGGTGTCTTAAGCACTGTTTGTGTTCCTGGCTCAGATTCAGACTGAAATTGCTGCCAAACCACAGAAAGTGCACATGTGCCATTTGTGTGTTTGGAATGGGAAAGGAGAAGGATCTGGCAGAGAACTCCAGGCACTGCAGGCTAAAGCTAATACCATTATATCTTCAGGTTAGGGATGAGATCCAGAGAGGCACTTATAACCCTAATATGTAGCTTGGGTGCAATACAGGCTCTTGAGTCCAAGTGGTTAGGATGTGGCCCAGGAAAAGGAATCCAATGCTCAGTACAACCATTGCTACACTTCACACACTTTGGTGATGCTTCAGCACAGTTTATGATTAGTATCTTAGCATTCACATGTCTCCACAGAGAGTGTTCTGAATGCAGCCTCTGTTTGGATTTCTCATGATTGAACATGGTGAGTTTCTCAGCAGAGTCATCCCACTTGAAGAAATAAGCTTGTGACTTTGGCTCTTACCTACTGGTTGGTAGAATTTCTTGGGCTGGAAGAGGTTTAAGTTGGAAATTTTCCACCTCAAACTTTTAGTATCTAGGTAAATATCTTAAAAACATAAGACTATTGCATAAGTTTGTGGAGGTCACTGGTCTGTTTGAGAAGCTAACACACACCTCTTGCATAACTATAAAAAGCAGTGCACACACAGAAGTGTTGAATGGTTTTCTACAACATGTCCTGTGGGATGGCTCAGGTGTTTCTTGCTCAGAATATCAACTGTATCAATCTAGGACTCTTTCTTTACAGTGCAGATGATATAAAAATGCTCAAGTGAATAGCAATAATGCTACACAATCAGCCAGAAACCTGCACTGGCACCACAGTGATGCTTAATCCTTTACCAGTGTGAGCTCAAGTCCTTCTGAGCCCAACTCCATGTGAGCTTGAGAAAGAAACAAAGCAGATGGTCTTTTTTATTATGGGACCAGATTTAGAACTGGAAACCAGGAAAGCCAAGTCTGGAGAGCAAGATCAAAAGTAAAGCTTTCAGACTAGATATCCTTGTTTAATGAATTAATATTTCATAACCTGAAAGTTCATCCATTATTAAGAGTCTTAGTAGAGAAAGAAGTTAAAAAATCTAATATGTAAACATTATTCTGCCTTGCTATATAAAAGAGATTGGTTTTCTGTCTGGTAACACATGTACAGAACTTTTCACAAGCTGGAAAATCCTGTCCTACAATTTGATATCTAGTCCTGTCAGCAGCTCTTAAGCTTCACTCTTGAATTTGTTTCTGCTACTGAAAAACTTGAGAAATTAAACATTGTCTGTCTATTCAAACCACCTAAGATTGCTAAGGCAGTAAAAAAGAAAGGAAAATATAAAAGGAGAGGAGCCAAAGTAAGATCTAACACTAAGCCAGGTCTTTAGTGTGGAACCATTGAAAACCTGTTCTGTTCTGACATATTTAAGAAGGAAGATCCAAGGATGGATTAACATGCAAACCATCAACTCATCTGTAACAAAATATGTTAATCCATCTGCAAATTTGCCTGTGTGACTGAAAAGGACTTTGTTTACAGCACTTGCACCTGATTTCAGGCCTCTCTGCTGGAAACACACAGGGGTGGGAGGTTTAGACTTGGGGTCCATTCTGCTGTGCCACAGAGAAACAGGTGAGACAAGATTTGCTATAAGAGCTCCTGTACTCCTGTGGGTAAAAACATACTCAATTTCAAGTGCTGAAACAGTTGTTCTGACTTTTGGGAAGTGTTACTATAGAGAAAAGCATTCAGCATTTGCAGAGAGCACAGAGTAAGCTTTGGACTCCGTGGATTTCTGTGTTCTGGCACTTGAAGCTATCACTGTTTATAGTCATTAACCCTCACCTTTTCTTTCCAAGGAAGACATTCTGGAAGATGTTGTGCATTTTTTACAACCAAAATATGCATTTGCTGTTAGACTGGATGACACAGACTTCACTTCAGAATACACTGATTCATTTGTAAGCTTAATGTAGGATAATCTGCAAACAACCCATTTTGTGTCATTGTTCTCTGCCTCATGGCACTGTGTAGTCTCTTCTAGGGCCAATCATTATCCCATCAGTCCTAGATAAATTAGAATGATGTAGCTGATGTTTATCAGCAAGTTATTTGGTTTGCCAGGTTTCCAACAGTTTAAGAGATCAGTTTGATGTGTCTAGTGGAAGTATTTCCCACTAAAATGCATTTTGAAGAAAAGCTAGACTAGTCACACTCATAGAACCATCAGGGCTGGAAGAGACCTCTAAGATCACAGAGCCCAACCTGTCACTGCTGGAACCCCCAAACCCTAACCCAGATCCTCCAGTGCCACATCAGACACCTCTGAAACACCTCCAGGGATGGTGACTGCACCACCTCCCTGGGCAATATCCCAGTGCTGAACACCACAACAGGGAAAACATTTCTCCTCACACCCAATCTGACTCTGCCCTGGCTCAGCTCAAGGCCATTCCCTCTCTCCTCTCCCTCAGCCCTGGCAGGACACACATCCCACACCTCTCTCCAGCCCTGGCAGGAGTTGCAGAGAGCCAGGAGGTCACCCCTGAGCCTCTTCTCCAGGCTGACCAACCCAACTCTCTCAGATGTTCCTCACACAACATGTTTTCTAGACCTATTTACCTATATGCAGGTTACACTTACTGCCTTAGCTTTTATATTTTAAAATCTTATTTTTAGCCACATTACCTGTCCAAGCTGTAACTGGACACTTGCAATTTGAACACACCGGGTGTGAGCCTCAGGCTGAATTTCTCTAGGTGGTTTCAGTAAATCTTTTTGCTGAGCACAGGATCAGAGGGCAATGAAATTTCCACGGAAAAGTGCTGAAATACCTAAAATTGGGTTTCTTCAAACTTTCAATGAAAACCTTTTGCTTTGTGAGTCAACTTTCTTGGACACTACAGTCTGCCAGATTGGGAGAACAAGTAAACACTTCTCAGGTATTTCTTCTGTCAAAGTAGAATTTTAGCAATCATTTTTAGTGAAAGATGTGTCTATTGGTCTGCATGAAAGGAGTTTAAATTGTAAATGTGGGAGAATATGAAACAACATCAGAACAGCATGGAACTGTTGGAGCAAGTCCAGAGGAGACCACAGAGCTGCTCAGAGCACTGGAGCATCTCCCTGTGAGCACAGGCTGAGGGAGTTGGGGCTGTTGAGCCTGGAGAAGAGAAGGTTGTGTGGAGAGCTCAGAGCACCTTGCAGGAGCTGAAGGGGCTCCAGGGAAGCTGCAGAGGGATCTGTGTTAGGAGCTGCAGGGACAGCACAAGGGATAATGGGCACAAATTGAAGGAGGGAAATTGAGGTTAGATCTCAGGCAGAAGTTTTGCCTGTTCTGGTGGTGAGACCCTGTCCCAGGGTGCCCAGGGAGGCTGTGGCTGCCCCAACCCTGGCAGTGTTCACAGCCAGGTTGGATGAGCCTTGAGCAACCTGCTCTGGTGGGAGGTGTCCCTGCCCAGGGCAGGGCTTGGGGCTGGATCATCTCTGAGCTCCATTCCAACCCCTAAAACTCTCTGATTCTATGATTTGATTGGTGACTCTCTACCAGAGATTGCTCCTCACACACAAAAATGCAAATGCTCATATAAATCACTCATGTGATGTTAGCCACCTAACACAGCATTCTTTTCCATATTTTTTCAGTATCATTTTGGCACCTTAAACCCAAATTATTTTCAGTCTCCCTTATTTGGGTACATAACAGACGCACATCCCTACAGCAAAATTCTGGCTTTGACAGATTTTGTCAAAGTTGGTGTCTGTCAGCTGTATATCCAAACCTCTGCTCTGCTCTATCAGTACCACAGGAGTTATGCCTTTCTGGATAAATCTTGGGATATTAGATTTAAAAAATAGGAATTTATGAATTTAGAAGGCTCCTACATGCTTAAAAGCATACTAACTAGATGCTCATTTTCCCTTTGCCTAACAGAAGCTTTTAAGCTATTAAGAATCATGTGAAGTTGAATGTTTTACTAAACACAGACAATGCAGAGATGTTTTCCCAGTGAAAATCTGATCTGTAGCTTGCACATAAGCTCCTTCCAGAGGATCTGAGCATTATTGCAGCGAGAGAAAAGCACTTTAAGTCTGAATTATATTTATTACATGTTGCCTATGCTAGTAGACAGGTCTGAATTCTTTTTTTTCTGAGCTATTGCTGCTCTTCCTGAAAGTTTGGCATTGGCCCCAAATGCCCAAATATTTGGTGTAATTTTTTCAGTAAGAGCATCATTCATAGAATCATAGAAACATTAGAGTTGGAAAAGACCTTCAGGACAATCAAGCCCAAATTTTGGACAAACCCCACCATGGCCACTGAACCACAGAATCATAGAGTCATCAAGGCTGAACTCTAAGATCCTCAAGTCCAACTGTTAACCTGCTACTCTGTTGTAAGCCCTAAACCAGATCCTCCAGTGTCAGATCCAGATGCCTCTGAAACACCTCCAGGGATGGGGACTCCACCACCTCCCTGGGCAATATCCCAGGGCCTTAACACCCTAACCATATTGCTAAGTGCCACATCGCCACTGAACAATCATAGAGTCATCAAGGCTGAACTCTAAGATCCTCAAGTCCAACTGTTAACCTGCTACTCTGTTGTAAGCCCTAAACCAGATCCTCCAGTGTCAGATCCAGATGCCTCTGAAACACCTCCAGGGATGGAGACTCCACCACCTCCCTGGGCAATATCCCAGGGCCTTAACACCCTAACCATATTGCTAAGTGCCACATCTACTTGTTTTTTGAACCATTCCAGTGGTGGTGACTCCACCACTTCCCTGGGCATCGCTACTCTGTTGTAAGCCCTAAACCAGATCCTCCAGTGTCAGATCCAGATGCCTCTGAAACACCTCCAGGGATGGAGACTCCACCACCTCCCTGGGCAATATCCCAGGGCCTTAACACCCTAACCATATTGCTAAGTGCCACATCTACTTGTTTTTTGAACCATTCCAGTGGTGGTGACTCCACCACTTCCCTGGGCATCCTGTTTCAAAGCTTATCAACTCTTTTAGTGAAGAAAGTTTTTCTGATATCCAGCCTGGACATGCTCTGGTCAAACTTGAGACCATTTCTCCTTGAACTATTGTTTGCTGACTGGGGGAACATACCAACCCTCACCTCATCAGAACTTCCTTTGAGGAGAAGTTCAGAAACAGTCTCATTCACAGAATCACAATCACAGAGCCACAGAATCAGTCAGGTTGGAAGGGACCACAGTGGGTCATCTGGTCCAACCTGCCTAGTCCAGCAGGTCCATCCTAGAGCACATGGCTCAGGGTTGCATACAAAACCCTTTGGAGTGAGCTGTGTATGCAAATAGCCAAACCCTCTTCTCAAACAGCTTCTAGGTCACTCCTAACCCAAGGGGAAGAAAACTGAGAAAGTGAAGAACAGATGTATCA
This sequence comes from Acanthisitta chloris, assembly GCF_000695815.1. Taxonomy (NCBI): domain Eukaryota; kingdom Metazoa; phylum Chordata; class Aves; order Passeriformes; family Acanthisittidae; genus Acanthisitta; species Acanthisitta chloris. Next base: position 18,238 of record NW_008662408.1, read on the forward strand.
GTAGCTTCTTCATCATCAAGGTTTGTGTGCAATATTTGGCCTGGATGAAAGGAGACAAGGAAATCAAAGAAGAGCAGAGAATTGCACCTCACTGGCATGTACCCGTGTTTCTGCTCTCAGTCTGAAGAGACATGCTACAAGGAATGTAGCTTTTTATTGCTGAAGTAATTATTTGAGGCTACAAGGAATATAGCTTTTTATTGCTGAAGTAATTATTTCATTCTGTTAAATTTAGTCCTAATTTCTAAGAAGAAAAAATAGCAACTCAAAGTTCAAACCCAAATTACTGACCAGCTACGATTTATGCTTCCCTTCATATTGGTGCAGTTTGCTCTTATGAGGCTGTGGATATGCTGCCAAACATATCAAATTAGCAGAAAAAAATGAAGGCAACAGTTTTCTGGAAGATACCCAGAGCCACACCTTTGTACCCCAACAGAGACTGAATTAGAATAGAAACAGGAGCCTTTTCTTTAGCAACAGTGTTTGAGATATTGATGTCTGAGGGTAGTAGATCTGGAGCATGTCTGACAGCCAGATAAAAATGGATTTTTCTGAGCCTTGGGGATTTTATGGAAAAAACTTTTTGAGCTGCAACCCCTTTATGATATCAAGAGCAGTCTAAAAATCAATATTTCTGCTAATTTATCCACGTAGCTCAGTGCCACGTCTGGAAAACTAAGCAGAAAAAACTGACAGTATGTGAGAAATCTGGCACAGGGATGAGTGGGATGGGAGATATGAGAAGTCCCCAGACTCAGAGAGGAATGAAAAGAGACATGGACTGGTTTTACTGAGAGCAGCAATGAGGAGAGAGACTTGGGGGTGATGGGGGATGACATCTTAGGTGTCCCTGCCCAGGGCAGGGGTTGGGGCTGGGTGATCTCTAGGCTCCATTCCAACCCCTAAAATTCTATCATTCTATGCTTCTATAAACCTAAATAAAAACCAAGATGGGGTTGGGAGCACAAGGGAAATTCTTTTCCATTTTGGAAAATGACCCTGTAGAAACCATCTCTGTGTCACTGTGTGTGTGTGAGTGCACATGCAAGGTCAGGGTGTGAGGAATGATTGTGAATCCATCTGGAATTTTAGATACTCTTCCTGTAAAATTCTATATGTTTATTTAAAAAGCTCTATCAAATGGAAATCATTCTCTATCAAATTCAAATTGAATTTTGAGGATTTTTCCAAAAAAGAGATGTTACTTTGTGTTTCTATAGCCATCTCCAGAGAGGTGAGCAATGTTTACCTTTGGAATGCAGTTTTTTTCCCCTTTGAATTTTCTAATCTAAACCATTTCATCATTGGGTAAGGTAGATAATACTGCAAAGTAAATTTGAAAAGAATTGAAGGTTTTTAAAGAATTTTTCATTACTTTGCTATCTCATGTAATTCTTGATTAGAGTCTGAAAATTTTTTCTGACAGAGATAGTGAAACTGCACATATTAAGCAGAGCTTACAGAAAAGAAAACTCTAAATGCTGATTTTACATTTGTAATAATCAAAAAAAACCCCTGCTCAACTGCTTATCTGTTCAGAACAAACTGCACCATATGGTCTGGGCTCAGTCACAGCATACATAATGTCAAATGCTACCAAATATTTAAAAGAAGAAAGAAAAAATTAGATAAGTATTCACTGTTAATACCGATAACATTCATTAGTTTGTCATATATCCCCACACTGCTTTATGCAAGAGGATAAAGGATGAAATACAAAATGCAAGGGAGAAAATAATAAACAGAAGAAAATCCCCTCTAGCTGTTCTAATGAGACACAACCCAGAACTTGGAGGGAAAGTTGCCATGACAGCTGCAACCCAATTTCTGCAGCTGGGATAGAGTTCTCTCCATAGGCATAGAAAGTGTGGGGCACAATGGAATCATAGAATCTTCAAGGTTGGAGGAGACCTCTAAGTCCATCAAGTCCAACCATGAACCTGTCACTGCTGGAACCCCCAAACCCTAACCCAGATCCTCCAGTGCCACATCAGACACCTCTGAAACACCTCCAGGGATGGTGACTGCACCACCTCCCTGGGCAATATCCCAGTGCTGAACACCACAACAGGGAAAACATTTCTCCTCACATCCAATCTGTCTCTGCCCTGTCCTGGCTGCCCCAACCCTGGCAGTGTTCACAGCCAGGTTGGATGAGCCTTGAGCAACCTGCTCTGGTGGGAGGTGTCCCTGCCCAGGGCAGGGCTTGGGGCTGCATCATCTCTGAGCTCCATCCCAACCCTTGAGCATTCTATAAAGCTATGAATGTTTATCAGCTTCTAGATGAAACTGATGCTTCTGTTCCTTGTCTGGCTAGATACTGGTTGTCCTCCATTGACAGAAACATGAAGTAGATGTTGGTTATTATAAGGCAGGAGGAGCTCTGAGCCTGCATCTATGGTCTGGACTTTCTAGTTCAAAATCATTATTCTCTGGATTGTGCTGTGTGATACATTCCCTGGCACAAATGCAGCTCCACAGTGTCTCCTGTTTTATGACTTCATACACTGGACATTGCCTCAGGTGCTGGCTCAGGAACAGAACAGGCTGTAGGGAGCCTGAACATGTGCAGGTTGTGCATCTTGGCCTGCCAAGAGTTACAGATGTGATTGATCTTAGTTGCACATTTCCACTTTAGCCATTATTCCAAGCCCATTCTGTTACTGAGAGCTGAAAGCAGCACTCACATACTGGCAAATTTGTAAAACTTTGGAAGAAAAATACTTCAATTCCCACACTTTTCTGGAGTATTCTTCATTCTATAGATTTTATTGGTTTGCAGTTTGTTCTCCTCCATCAATTCCTGTGGAATTTCTTAATGCATCATTTCTTTTATTTACACTATTTACTTCAACTTACTCATTACCTTTAAGTTAGAAATTTTCCCTAAGGTTAGGGCAAGAAGCAAAGTCTTCAAGGCCTGGAACACATAAAAAAATAAGCACTAACAATTGTAGTTTTTAGGGTTCCCAAAAGACAGGAGAAAGTTTTGAAATAAATATTTTGGCATCTAGATCACATTGAATAATAAATATTTACCCTAAAAGACTTTTACTAACACAAGAATCACTTTTGAAACTTGCTATAGAGTTGTGTATGAGCCTGTGGTGAAGACAAGAAATTACTAGTTTTGTTCTCTATGTTGGACTGAATCAGATATTTTCTGGAAAATATTATGTGTCGTGATTCCTCTGCTGGAAAAAACTAGACATAACTTTGAATATTGCCAAACTTTTGTCTGGCTTCTTTAGAGAATTTGCTTAAAAAAGCTGCTAAGCCTTCACGAAGGAAAGCTGCAGTTGGGCTCTGGTCATGAGCATGGCCTTGAGATACCACAAAACTACTATTTTGACTTGCCTAAAAACCTGAGTGAATTAAGTTTTCCACACTGCACATCCCTATCTCAAAGATACTATGTCTGAAATAATCTAAGTGCTCAGTCTGTTCAGTTTTAAAAGTGTAAAGCTTAGTTTGGAAGGCCAAATGGAAAGATCCATGAATAGCTTGACTTCCTCAAGCTGCTAGAAGCCCCAAGTCATTCTTTATTCCTGAATTCAACCCTTATTCTTCATTGTAAGTCTGTCACTAGATGGCAGAGCCAGTATTAGTAAAAAGAAAAGCTGTTAGCAAAAATCCACACGAAAAGCTGCTCCCCAGCAGAGAACAAAAATCAGATCTGTTTGTCCAGGCAAGGGACAATGAGTTTGACCACACAAAACCTAAAACACTGAGAAGAGCTATGAGTTAAGAGGCAAAAACTTATGAACAGATAGTTCCACCTGAACACAAGGAAGAACTTCTTTGCTGTGCAGTCCCTGAGCACTGAACAGATTGCCCAGAGAGGTGGTGGATTCTCCTCACTGAGGTGTTCCAGACCCCTCTGGACACAACCCTGAGCCATGTGCTCTGGGCTGGCCCTGCTGGAGCAGGAGGTGGGACCAGATGACCATTGTGGTCCCTTCCAACCTAACTAATCCTGGGATTCTGTGCAGTTTGTTACCTTTTGTTGCTGTCTAATAAAATATCTTTATGTCCTGAACAGATCTTTCTACTATTATTGTGTTGATTACATCTAGCTATTAAACTCAGGATGTAGCAATGAATCTCTACACAATGTCTGTCTGCAGGTCCCACATCCAGTACACAGAATTTTTGCCATTAGGTATCAGTTTCCTATATCAGAATAATTCTGAAAATGTGTTTAATTTTGGGCACCACAATGTAAGAAAGATATTAAGTTATTGGAGAGTGTACAAAGGATGCAATGAAGATGGTGCAGGGCCTTGAGGGGAAGCCACATGATTTCTCTTTCAAAATCAGTAGAGGTCTAAACCTGCAGCAAAATCATGCAATGTATCTGTGTTGTAAAATAATTATACCTTCCTACTCATCTGAAAAATCCAAACTAAACTTTTTTGCTTCCATTCCTGGCATCTATGCAATGTGTCTGTGTTGTAAAATAATTATATCTTCCTACTCATCTGAAAAAATCCAAACCAAACTTTTTTGCTTCCATTCCTGGCATCAGTTTATAATGTTTTTATGCTCCACATTTTTCTGATTAATATAAGTGGTCCAAAATATTATTAGCACAGATATGGATGGTTGTAGCACCTGAATCCTGACATGGATGGGATAGTGGAAAGATTTTTTTGCTCCACGAGATGGCAGCAAAGCCTGGAGGAAAGCAGTGATACTCTGTTCGAGTTTATATCAACAATTACCAGAACTAATCACAGCTCAGAGGGCTGTGCTGCCCTTCAGAGGGACTCGACAGCTTGGAGGGATGGGCAGAGAGAACCCACTGAGATCCAACCAGGGCAAGGGCAGGTCCTGCCCCTGGGGAGGAACAACCCCAAGCAGCAGCACAGGTTGGCACTGACCTGCTGGGAACAGCTCTGGGGGAAGGACCTGGGGGACAACAGTCCATGAGTCACAGTGTGTCCTTGTGGCTCAGAATTCCAGTGGAATCCTGGGATGGATTGGGAAGAGCATTGCCAGCAGGTCAGGGAGGGGATCCTGTCCCTCTGCTCAGCCCTGGGGAGGTCACACCTGAGTGTTGTGTCCAGTTGTGGCTCCTCAGGGCCAGAGGGACATGGAGCTCCTGCAGCAGCTCCAGGGCAGGGCAAGGAAGATGCTGAAGGGACTGGAGCACCTCAGGGATGAGCAAAGGCTGAGGGAGTTGGGGCTGTTCAATCTCAGTTCTCTTGCCATTTGCTGCCTGCTTCAAATTCATAGAGTTCAGACTTATAGTGGTACAAGAATAATGCAAAGACAATATGAATGTTCAAGTTATAAACTTGGATATTTATCTTTGAGAGACATCAGGATTTACTGGTAGAAGGAACTATCCATTAACATCATTAAGCCCCTCGGATAATTTGTTAGAATGTTTTGTATCTAAGTCTGTTGAGAAAGATTGGTTGTATTTAGCAGAGACTGGAATTGTTTAAGAGGCATCTGGATCTGATGCTGGAGGATCTGGTTTAGGGGTTGCAGCAGTGACAGGTTAATGCTTGGACTAGATCTTAGAGATCTCCTCCAACCTTGATCGTTCTATTTAAAGGACACAGCACTGGCTGCTCATGGTAAAAGGAATTACACACTATCTTAGGCAACTAAAAGATATGCTGTATTCTGGGTCTCTGATACATCTCAGACCTTGTGTTTAAGGCTGGTTCAGGTACCTGAAACTCCTGCAGTGTATTCTGTGCAAGAAAATGAACCATCTTTGTGCTGATGCAAGGGGCCAGGGATATTGTATGTCACCACTCCTCACAATCAGGCCCCAAGTGCCTCAAGAAGTAGCTGCCTTATGTTTTAAGGGCCATTTATAAAGTACTTCACCATCTGTCATACTTTAAGACTTGGCTTGTGAAGACAGGCATGATGTTTCAACCAGAAGGGAAGGCTGAAGTAAAACTGCGTGCAAATAGTTTGGCTTGAGAGGCCAGAGCAGAGCACTGATTGTGCCAGTACCTCTGGCTGCAAGTCCTTGGCTGTTCCTTAAATCATTTTTACCATATCTGAACTCCCAGAAATCATGGCTTCAGGGGACCAAAAGTGTCAGGAACTTAGCCCCCTCCAAATCTTCTGTCATTAAGATTGTATTTTAAAACTCTGTTTACAGTATAAAGTATTTCAGAGGTTTTTATGTGCCTGGATGATATAATAATGACCACAGCTCTGGATCAAGTGAAGGGTTTATCAGTGTTCTTGGACCTCCTTAGCTATTTTAATATATTTCTGAGTAGAAGAGGTCAGGAGCACTTTGGTAACGTCTGAAAAACTTTCTCTGATATACTCAAGCCTGAATAGATGTGAGCAAAAAGAATTAAAATGGCAAAGCATTTGAAGGCTATAAAATGATGGATCTACCTTGTCCTCCTAAGTCTTATTTTGTTCAAAACTGTTCTAAGTTCAGAAGCAAAACACAGGTTTTCAGCAGGGTGAAAGTGGCACGTTCCAAGTTTTACTTGCCCTATGGGAATTGATTTTTTCCTCAGACAAATTTAAAGAAGAAAAGAAATAAAAGGGTTTTGAATCTGCCATTTACTGCTGCAATTTCTGCCTTTTGCATTGTCTTGCCCAGGACAAAATGACCCAGCCACAGCAGTAGGTCTCCCAGCACTCCTGGTAGTTTCTCTGCTCTCAGAACAGCTCTTTGGGGGTGCTCTCCTGGATGAGAGCAGCAACATTATCCCTGAGGTTCCACTCAGTTTGAAAAGCACAAAATATTAAACTATTTTTCTTTGCCAGAACTGTGCCTGGTCAAAAATGAGATCTTTTATTTATATAGCTTGAAAACACAGGTATAAAGGGACTTGAAAGGAAAATGAACTTGCAGGTTTTAAAGCCTTATGCCATCCTCAAAATGGTTTGGAGGGGCAGAGATGGGGGAACTCCAACAATTGGAGGGGTATATATGTTGAAGGACAAGTTGGCTGACTCTCAAACAGACATCTCAGGTCTGATAAGAAAACAGAGTCCCCAGGACTAGCAACATGCTTGCCAAGCCTTCTATTTCAAGACTGAAACCAGGCTCAGAGCAGCAGTGAACATGTGGAAGCCACATGTGTTTACAAGTTGGGCTGGGGCCTAGGAGAGCCTCTGGCTATTTATCCATGAGTCTGTCAGTACCCTGCCTTCCTGCAGGCTGGATGGCAGGCTGCAATCCTTCTCTTGTGCTTCTGGCTGCTCAGGTTTTCCTCTGGGTTTGTGTTTTTACAGGGAGGCAATAATAATAATTCTAGAAAACCCAACAAAACCTCTCAACACCATCTTACTGCAGCTAATGTATGTGCTATGGTTGTTGGTATCACTTGGTTTCTATCACTGTTAGTGCTTTTGCTGTCACACAGAGGCATATAAGTAGGGACTTTTCTATCACATAGACCCACTTTCTTCTAAGCTTTAGCCATCAGCATACCAGGAATCAGAGGCAGGGGCAGAAACCTCTGTTGATAAGAGACTGATGTCAAAAAGATGTTGACAGGCTGAGGAAGTTGGGGCTGTTGAGCCTGGAGAAGAGAAGGTTGTGTGGAGAGCTCAGAGCACCTTGCAGGAGCTGAAGGGGCTCCAGGGAAGCTGCAGAGGGATCTGTGTTAGGAGCTGCAGGGACAGCACAAGGGGCAATGGGCACAGATTGAAGGAGGGAAATTTAGGTTAGATCTCAGGCAGAAGTTTTCCCTGTTCTGGTGGTGAGACCCTGTCCCAGGGTGCCCAGGGAGGCTGTGGCTGCCCCAACCCTGGCAGTGTTCACAGCCAGGTTGGATGAGCCTTGAGCAACCTGCTCTGGTGGGAGGTGTCCCTGCCCAGGGCAGGGGTTGGGGCTGGATCATCTCTAAGCTCCATTTCCACCCCTAAAATTCTATGAAAACAACATGAATAAAAGTGTTATGTTTTTAGCTAATGGAGCAGTGCAGCAGAATATTCACAGTGTAATCTGCATACTCTGTAATATCTTTTACTCTAGCAAAAAGTATGTATGATCCCTTTTCTAGATTCAGTAATTCCTTCTCTTTCTTGCTCAAGCTCCTCACAATGTATCTTTGCTATTTAGACTTTCATGTTAAAGAACACCAAAGATCAAAGGTGGAAGAGACAAGGCAAATAACTCACTTTCCTTATCCTGCTTTATTCCTCTGGGAGATTATATCTGAGCCCTTTAGGTTGCTAGTTGAAGAAAGTTTCTATCATTTAACTTCATGTCCCAACTCTGTAATGGTCAAAGGCTAATACAGTTAGGGAATATTTCAAAATGAAGGAACTGACAGAATCTGTGGCCTTTGCTTCTCACAAAACTGTGACCTTGGGGCCATTTATGCAGGTAAGCACATAGGTAGCACAAGAGAAAGTTATCACTTGAAGAATAATGTTATGGTCAACTACATTTGAGGTCTCATCACTCTAGTATATTCTTTTAATTTCTTTTTACTTCAGTTTTTACTGGCTCTTTTTCTTCTTTCAACAGCTGCTGTGGCACTTTTTCAACTCTAAACTCACCAGTAGAATCATTTATTTTCATCATATCTTTGCTTTAGCTTCTAGTTGAACACCATTTGCAATGTTCCCAAGCTTTGCTAGCTACAACAGCATTACAGCCATGATTTAATTATTTCCTTCTCAATATTTCCTCAAGACAAAAGTTCCTTGACAGATCTCAGACCTGTTCCATTTGTTTTAGAGAAGGACCATATGTCATGACTCCTAAGCAGTCAGGTACTCCTACTGAAGTAGTCCCTAACCACTATTTAATCATGTTAGTAAACTGTGAATGTTTCTGGCCAGGCTTATTGTACTACCAGGAAATAATATCTTTGATGTTTCTTCCTGATCTTCGTAATGAAATAGAAACAGCATCATATACTACAGATGTACTTGCAAAGGTCTTTCCCAAAGTTTTGTCCTATAGCAGACAATAATCCTTATCTGAGGAGAGATAAAGGATCTGGAGAGTTTTTATGAGCCTTTTTAATATGGAGAAATAATTGGGAAAGTGTGTTTTAACTGGAACACTTAAATAAATCTTTTCAGGGAAAAGACTTATGTTTCCAAAAGTCACAGGTCTGTTCTGGGTGACTGAGTTTCCTGACAGTGTCTTCTCCTGAGGATGGTCTCAAGGACATTTCAGCTCACAGGATATTCACCTCATGCAACCTGAGCATTGGGGGAGGGAGATGTCTCAAAACACACTTTCCTGCCAAACACTGCTTTCCAGTAAGTCTGAAACTGATGCTTTTCAAGTTATCAGGGTGGAGAGAGGTGAACCACAAGTATCAAGCTAGAAAAAAAACAAACCCTCAACTTCTAACAATTTGCCACAGATAAAAAAGGCTGAAATCACCCTCTATTCCTATCATTGCTTAGCTGGTATTGACCTAACAACCCTCAACTTCCTCAACTTCTAACAATTTGCCACAGAAAAAAAAGGCTGAAATCACCCTCTATCCCTATCATTGCTTAGCTGGTATTGACCTTGAGGACACCCTGCTAACCAGAGAAGTGACTGACACATACCAAAATCTCCTCCAACCTTGAAGATTCTGTGTTTCTACGATCTCAGAAACACAAGCAATTAAAAAAGTGATTACATGAGGTGAGCCACAGTGATGACTATGACATTTTGGCAAGCAGATCTCTACCTTTAAATTTCAACCTCTCAGTATTTTTTCAATGGACCTCTAATGAGTTAATTATAAATGAAACAAAGACCTTCCTATGGTCTGTTCTTGACCTTCATACAAATACATCCCAGAACATTGGAGTAGCTTCCCCATGTCAGTCTTCCAGAAAGTTTAGAGGGTGCTGATCTTGCTCAGACTTCAAGGTTTGTTAGGAACCAGTAGGATACATGGGACTGGCTTTGGCACCTGAAGATGCAGATAGAGACTCATTGGAATCCCCCTAAGAAACTGTGTGCTCAACTCCCACAGTTTCTCATGAACTATGGAGCTGAGTATCAAAGAAAATCTCAGTAGTTGGTCAGCCTTAAGGCATTCCTAAGGCTGCCATTCGAGACATAAGTCTTGATGCCAGAAGGTCTACAGTTGTCAAGTATTGTGGAAAAAAAAAAAAAAAAAAGAGTTTTGGGACTTGAGAAACGTAATGTTCTGCTGCCAATTCTATACCCCATCTGAGCTGCTAACAGTTTCCTTTTCCTTTCACATTTAGGCAACATCTCTGGTCACAGAAAATGAAGCAAAAAACTCAGGAAAGAAACAGAGAAGTGTATTTTGAGGGAGAAAACAGTGATGCTCTAAAGCCAGCTCTTCTGTGCCTGGTCTATTGAGATTTGCACAGGATTTCCTGGGTCTGATTTATGAGGGAATTTTTGGGGCCAGAAAGAATTTCTGAAGGTCATCACTTACACAAAGTAAAACAAATCAAAGAAAGAAGCAATCATGAGTATAAAGCAGTGCATGTACTTCCATTGTCTTCTGAAACTGCTTTTTAGGTTGGTGATGGTGATCCTGGATCACACAGGAGAGCCAGGACACTGCTAGTGGGAATAACTGGAGACAACAGGGAGGATAAACAGGCACAGATCTGAAACCACAAAGAAATTTGCAGTTATGAAATATAGCAGAGGGAAAACACTGGAAGGCAGAAGAAAACTACGACACATGATTAATTAGCAATGCCCTGTGAGATGAAAACATCACAGGTTTTAAAAAACAGCGGTAGGTCCATGAAGTTGAGGTTTATGTTGGGTGTTGTGTTGGGGTTTATGTGCTTGCTAAGCGTATTTTGAGGAGAGGAAGAACTTGCCTCTAGGATATTTGTGTGGATGTGAGATGTTTCTTGAGGGAGAAGTTCCCTTCCTTCAAAATATTTTGCTCCTGCAGCCTTGGATCGAATTAAAACCAAATGGTTCCTGGATGTAATCATTTCCTAAGATCTGTTGAACAGACAGTAGAACTTTCACCTGTTGTAATCTTAGCTCAAATCTGGTTTGCACCAAGGAGGAAGAGTGCAATGTCCTAGAGCTTTCTGGAACAAAATCTTTCCATTTATAGCTAATAAATCACTTAAAGCTAAAAACCACATTTAAGTAACACCTCATTGAGCCTTTTGAAAAACATTTTCTCTTGGTCTACCACATGTGTAAATAGAGTGGAGTAAAAATGATTTCTCTTGCTGATAATGAGACTAAAAGCACCAGTAGCAGGGTAATAATAAATGCTTTCAGAAAAATCATATTCTTGAAAACACTTCCCATCATTCAGACAATGGAAATCTCTGTCTTTCCTTTGTTATACTGGAGGAAGGAAAGATTCAGAAGAAAATCTTCTCTATTTTTAAAGGACAGATTGGTTGGCTAATAGAGGTAAAGGACTGTGTGTCTGAAGGACATGGAGAGACACTTCCAGGAAAGTGTTGCCATGGTGAAAAGTGCTAATGTCTTACTCATTGGGGAATAGTGATTTAGAGATCCCAACATGAAACCCTTAATGCTGTGATTGAACTCAGAGGCCTATGACAGTTATGCCAGGGGATAGAGTCCTCTCTTCTTATTTTCTTTATTTTTTTTTTATTTTTTTTTTTTTATTTTTTTTTTCTAATTTTTTTTGTGTTTTTGTTTGTTTGGGTTTTTGTGTGTTTTGGGGTTTTGGTTGGTTGGTTGGTTTGGTTTTATCTAGGTCCTATTCTGCTCTTAATTTCTCTACCAGAATAGCTTTTCAGAAGTTGTATTCACAGCCAGACTCACCTTTCCAGAAAAGGATTTTGAAAGGGCAAAATTGTCAGTGCCAAGGTGAAGGAGAGAGCTGGTAAATCAGTTACAGCTGTGAGACAGGAACAAAGGAAAATCTGCCTCCTCCAAGAATGAGACAAATTGCTTTGATGGAAGCATTTGCAATGGTAAAAGATTCTCATCTCTACCTAGTTCCCTTATAAAAGCACTTTAAAAAAAAAAGCCTGCCACAAAACTCCAAAATTAAACTCTTAAATAGATAAAATTATTAGAGAAAAGAGAAGGAATCTCATTATGAGAGATCAAGGAAGGCAAGACTCTTAGGAAGCATCTCTAAGACAAACCTTTCCTCTGCTATCTCACACTGGTTGCTTTCTACAGACATCCCAAAGCTTATTTATATGAAAATTTCTCTTTAGACCCTTAATTGCAGCTCAGGCCTCAGAGATGTCCTTGTGTCTTGTGAATAGATCAAGAAAACAAGTCCAATTCTGCTCTGAAATTACCTTGCACAGATTTCTGGTCTTTGCAATAAAAAAAAAAGACTGAAAACTAAACAAAGAGTAGCAAAAAAAAAAAAAAAAGTCTTTCAGCAAGGGTATCTGGCTACATATTCCTCCAGGGTAAACTGTGGGATGTTGTGGTATCCTAACAGTGTTGAAGAGCCAAAGTATTGCTCAGGCATTTCTCAGATCGTACATCTCCCACAGAACTTGCATTAGAAAATGTAAGAAAGACTCCTGGTTATTATTCCATGTCAGGGCATAATGAGGGATGTTACTCAGCCAAGACTTTGAGGAAATGAGACTTAAAAGCAATGAGCCATACTTAAGCCACCAGGCACATTGGCAATGCTCATTAGAAGGAAGTCAGACCTTTTCCTGGTAGATTCAAGGCACACAAGAGATCAAACCAACATCCCTGTCCAGCTGCCTTCCTTCTGACAGTTCTCAAGCTGCTCCATCATGCACTAAATCTACCATTAATTGAGTGTAAGTCCATGCAAGAATGCTAATTAAAACAATGTACCTATCACATACTCTTATGCCTTCCAGGCAGCAAGAACACAGCAGACAGCTGCTGTTCCACCTCAGGGTAGGGGAGGATAAGAGGTAATTGACCCTGCAGTTGTCAGGTTAATTCACAAAGGGAAGTCTCTTGCACAACTGGTGTTTTGACTGCTCTTGCAGAGAAAAAAAACAACTGTACCAGAAGCTTTCTCTTTATAGCTGCTCTTGCAGAGGAAAAAAAACCAACTGTACCAGAAGCTTTCTCTTTATATAAGCTATTAATATACAGTCATGAAGACTAATTGCTTAAACAAGGAGTTCCACAGGCACAGGAAATAAGGAAGTCTTGTGCTCCTTGCACTCCTGCTGCATGCTTGACTGACTCGAGAGGCAAAGAAAGCACAGGCTCCATCTGAAACTTCTCCTGTGCCTGGGACCTGCTTAAAGCTCTTCCCATGTGGGAGAGGCAAGATGTGAACATCTCTTTTTTACCACCATTAGGCATCATACACAACATCTTGCTGTAGCTGGTCATCCATTGTCACAAGACAGGTAGAAGCTTAATTATATTTAATACTTCTACTCCCTTGCTGAATTCCTTTAATAAAGTATTGCTGGGGAAAGGGATCTGGGGATCCTTGTCCATGGCAAGTTGAATATGAGTCAACAGTGTGCCCTGGCA
>NW_008662408.1:31891-39721 GCF_000695815.1 Acanthisitta chloris
CCCTCAGGGAAGGAAGTGCAGGGACAGCTCTGAGCTCTTCTCTCTGGGCCCAGGGACAGGACCCAGGGAATGGGCTGGAGTTGGGTCAGGGAGGGTTAGGCTGGGGGTTAGCAACTGGTTTTTCTTTCCCCAGAGGGGTTTGGGCACTGAACAGCTCCCAGGGCAGTGTCACAGCCCCAAGGCTGACAGAGCTCCAGAGGTGTTTGGCCAATGCTCTCAGCACAGGGTGTGACTGTCAGGGATGTCCTATCAGGGCAGGAGATGGGTGAGATAATCCTTGTGGTTCCCTTCCACCTCTTAATATTCTGTGATTATTCTGTGTTGGTTTCACTGGGAGGAGAAAGGAAGTGCAGAACTGGGAACACACAGGGACAGACACACTGACAGCAAAAGCCTCATCTGCCATAGAGAAGTTAAAACCCCACCTGCAGGGTCAGATAAGATGATTTTCTTTACATACATAAGACTGTTTACTTTACTCCAAGGGTTTCAAAAACCTTATTTTTTTTCTATGATAAGCAAACCCACAAAACCCTGCAGGAACCCATGACAGCTCATTGTACTCAGTGTGCAGAAGAAAATATGCAGATCTCAATAAGCTGGTTGAGTGGCTTTTAACATCCATGATTCCTTGACAGAGGAAGAAGTGATGTTACACCACTCAAAGGATCTCTCCAAGAAGTACAAGGTGATTTTCAATTACTGCATGTGTGTGTCTGTTGAGCAGAGCCTAAGCCACACCAGTTGAATCCAAGCAGGAATCTGAACTCCCTAAAGGTGCTCATGCCTGAGGTTTGGGGTTGTTTGGTGCTAGAGATAAAATGACCACCTACGTGTAGTTATCTAGATCCCAGTCTAAACTTCATGCTTGAAAGTGGGCAGAGCTTTGGGTTAAGATTAGGAAAAAAAGGTCTTGATCAAATCAAAGTTAAAGTTTTCAAATACTTTTCACTTTGCTTAAGGGAAAAATTCAGATGAGTTTCTGGAATGTAGACAGGGATTGTTTAACAAAATTAATAGGTTGAGCTCAGTTCTTTGGATGAACATGTCAATCAATTCTTGCTAAAAAAAGTAAAAGTATGTTTTCCTTTTATATCTTCATTGAGGAAAAAAATGCAACCTCCTCATAACATTCTTGGGCTACAAGGAACTTATCATTTACCCCTGGCCACCAACATCTCTTTACTGCACCCTGAAAAGGCAAGGATGGATCTTCATGTAAAGAACTTTTGAAACACTCAGATTTATGCATGCAAATATTCCCAGCTAACATGCAGTGTGTTTTGTCTGAACATTGCAACACCATCTACAACACCTGAAGTCAATTTGGTTTAGCAACCAAGTAATTGGCAAGGAATGTAAATGAAATTCATTAACACAGTTCTGTTCAGGCATTTCCAACAGATATGCTCAATGATACAAATTCATGCAACACTTGCTGACTTCAATCTATTATTGCCCCAAAGGTGGTTTAGACTCATTTTGGACATGAAATGAAAACCATATTGGTTGAACTATCTGATGTATAATGCTGGTTGCAGATGGTCATTCTTCAGCTGCTGGCAGAGAACTTGGCTCCTAACTGGGCATTTGCTTCTCATGACTGAGTTATCTACTCATTGTGAGTAAGAGCTGAATATCTTCCATGTTAGCCCAAAGGTTGATCGTTTAGATTGGAAGAGACAAAGATTAGGTACTGCATTTTTTAACTTCCATGGTTCCCATACTCGACTGAAGATTCATGGCATTAAGTGGTTTGTGTCTCCCATTTTATTGAATGCATTAGATCTCAGACTGACAACAAACTGCAGCTTTCACCCTCTTAAAATGCTGCTTAATTTCTGATTTGTTTACAAGTTTGAATATATCACATAGAAGCAGAGTCATTGCAATCTTCTACATGCTAGGGTATTTATCATCCTTGTTTTGTGCTTTTTTATTATGTCCAAGGCTCAAAACTAAGTTCTTAATTAGTGCTCCTGGGTTTCTTGATACAGATAGATAGTTACACAGAGGAGGAACAGAGTAGCTTAGCAGGGTATGATTGTATTGCTATTAGGCTAAACTGATGGTGGTGGATTCACCATCCCTGGAGGTTTTCAAGCTGAGACTGGATGTGGCACTTAGTGCCATGGGCTAGTGACCACGGTAGGGTTGGATTGATGATCTTGGAGGTCTTTCCCAACCCAGTTGATCCCATGATTTCATTTGGGAAACTGAAAGCTCTTGAGCCTGAACCCTCATTTTAGAAACTGAAAGCTCTTGAGCCTGAACCCTCATGTTCTAATCATAGAGCTCACATGTTCTCTCCTCCTCTGGAGTGCCACATCATAGAACCACAAAGGAGCAGAGACTTATGGCAAACATAGGGAGGAAAGGAATCAATCCACTTGGGGCAGATTTTCAATCTCATTAGTGCTAAAGAGTAGAGTATTTCTTATATCTTGATCATAGGAAATGTCAAAGGCTGCATTAACCTGTGCATTCAAAATAGCTGCAGTGAAAACAATTCTAAGGCTCCTGTAACCTTACCTAGGAAACTAGACTGGCATATAGATAGTAAAGCCACTTAGTTTCCACTGTCTTGGAATTGCATTCATTTCTCCTAGGATGGTGCAAAGAGAGGGGCTTGTATCTGCACTCTTAAGGAAAAGACAAGTGAAAGAGGAGATTCCATCTTGACATCATTGTATCCACACAAAGTGATGTGAAATAGGATAATATGTCAATAAAGATGCGAAGTACAAGGAAAAAAATCAGCAATCCAAATGGATATTCAGACAGTAAAGGGGAGAAGGCAGGAAAAATGTTCTGGATGTAAGAAGAGAAAGACTGGAGGGATCTATGCCTTTGAGAAAGCTGTGTGGTCTAAGTCCTTCTCTCATTCAAAACAGAAATGGAAGTTTTCCTAAGGAGATGGAGAAAAAGTCATCCAGAGAACTACATTTTATGGCAGCCCATAATGAACTAGCACACTATATGCTACAGAAATGCTCAATGGTTTGTCATGGAATTCTCTGCCACTTTGAAGTAAGTACATAAATTGCTCTTTGGACAGTTTTCTAACTGTCCTTTATGTCTCAGCATTAAAATCATGATGGAAAACACAACATCTGCAGCTGAAGAAAACCCACAGAGAATATCTTTGTGTGAAACAGTTGATAGTCTCTTGTGTAGTTGGTATTGGGAGACTAATCTGTTAGGACCATAAGGACCTGCTAAAAATTACTCCTCAGCCTAAGGCACAGGAGTTTCTCATTCACATCTACCTTATGCCTCAGAGCCCGTATCAAAGCAGTGAAAAACACAAAAAACAAAAAAAAAAAGATTCCCTATACGGGATCTTTGAGCCAAAAGAAACTTCTAGGCAAAACTGAATCTGCATTTGGAAAGAATTAAAGACAAGACAGCCTGAAGCTAGTTATTAAATCTGAACAAACCCTGGCATTGCCATAACCAGTTTAACCTGTTAACAAACAAACAAGAAGTCTGGCCAATTAAGAACATAGGTTTTTTTCTTCCAAGTTAATTCACAGAAAAGTATTTCAGATGTCTTAAAACTCTTCAAATGACTGCCCAGATTAAGACACTGGTAATGAGAGAATAGTAACTGCAATAGGGGATCAAACTTTAGGTGGAAAGGAGAGAGTCTGGGGAATAACTTATCGAGTCAATGTGGGGATAGCAGGAGTTCTCAGATACTCTATATCCAACCTAACCCTCCCCTGGCAGAGCTTGAGTCTGTGCCCTCTTGTCCTGCTGCTGGTTGCCTGGGAGAAGAGACCAACCCCCACCTGACTCCAACCTCCTTTGTATTATTATCCTTCTTATTCCTTCAAATAATTGAAAGATATATTAACTATCAGATAACTTTTCTTCAATTTTAAGCAACTTCCTTAGCAGGACAAGAGCACTTCAGGACATTGTGCTGAGTTCCCTCAGCAATTTGTACACCACTTCCAGCAGGCACTAGGCTTGAGGAACAAAAGGAGCATGGAGAGAAGACCAAAGTATTCAGTCGAGCAATAAAAAAATAAAATCCCCACAAACCTTAAACCTGGGTTCAGGTGGCTGGACACTCTCCTGTCGGATAGCAAAATTCCTGGAAGCTCTTGCTGCTGCTGGGTGAAGCACATCCCTCTGGAAGCACGAGGAGCTCAACTAACCACCCCAGCTTCACCCACTCAGGGCTGTTAAGGACCATTAGGAGCCCCTAATAAATGCTCTAGGGCCTGGTACCAGGTGGGACTCAATTGCCCTTAAATAGGCCACTCCTGCCTGGGAAAATCCCAGTCAAATTGGTCTGACCAGGTGCAAATGCCAGTCTTTGATACCAGGAGTGTCTGTGAGGCTTTAGAGGGGGCAGTGCCCATGGGACAGGCAGAGCCAAGGTGGGATCTGCCACAGAATCACAGAATCATGGTGGATTGAGGCTCAGAGCCCCTTTCCCAGTCCACAACAGCCAGTGATTTTTATGTCTCTTATATGTCAGACTTATGTCAAAAACATTTCTTTATAGGTCTTCTTATAAATTATTTGAGTAGTGAAGAGAATCATCAAGGGAGGAGAACTCTAAGATCATTGAGTCCAACCATGAACCTGTCACTGCTGGAAGCCCCAAACCCTAACCCAGATCCTCCAGTGCCACATCAGACACCTCTGAAACACCTCCAGGGATGGTGACTGCACCACCTCCCTGGGCAATATCCCAGTGCTGAACACCACAACAGGGAAAACATTTCTCCTCACATCCAATCTGACTCTGCCCTGGCTCAGCTCAAGGCCATTCCCTCTCTCCTCTCCCTCAGCCCTGGCAGGACACACATCCCCCACCTCTCTCCAGCCCTGGCAGGAGTTGCAGAGAGCCAGGAGGTCACCCCTGAGCCTCTTCTCCAGGCTGACCAACCCAACTCCCTCAGCCCTTGCCCATGTGCTCTGCCCTTTGCTGCCCTCGTTGCCCTTGGCTGGACTCGCTCAGAGCCTCAATGGCCTTTGGGCAGTGAGTGCCCAAAGCTGAGCACAGCACTGAGCTGGGACCTCCCCAGTGCCCAGTGCAGGGGGATGACACTGCCCTAGTGCTGCTGCCACACTCTGCTGAGCCAGGACAAGGTGCCCTTGGCATCTAATCTCATCCTCTCCCTGCAGACAGGGCAGAAGAGACCAGAATGGCAGAACAGCCCAGGAAGAGGCAGCAGTTTCCACTGTCTAACAGTTACATGCTCAGGGTGGATATAGTTGTAGCTCCAATTAGGTAAAAATGTGTTAGTATCTTTGTTTCTAACATCCTGGCTTAATGCATCTAAATCTATTCAAGCTGTTCTTTCTATATAAAATAACTGGAATAGAACAGAAAATAACTCTGCAGTATTTTTATTTCTGCTTGTTTCAATTCAATTTTCTGCTGTTTAATTGTGGGTTTACCAGTAAACTGAACCATCAGCTTCTTGTTATACCTTGGTATTTGTGGATAGTTTAAGCAGAATTTCTGATCTGGAGAAAAAAAAATATTTCTATCTTAGTAAGACCACACCTGTGTGCATGAAAGACTTTGCCTTTAGCTACTTCTGTGTGAGCCCTGCACAGATTATAGGGCTGCCAAGGATGGTGTGAACAATGATTAAAATGCTTTTTCTTAGCTGCAGATAGCAGCAGTGTAGTTGAATCAGTTAAACTGAGAGATAAACTGAGAGATAAAAGAAGTCTCATAATTTAAAGACTGTTGTTCTGAACTATGGGCTTCGATTATGGGAGAGGATTGGAATAACAGACCCGTTCAGTCATGGCTTTGCAAAGCACATTTCCACAAGGTGGCAAACTCTGTCTGCAGGTTTAAGTTGCATACAAGACTGTAGAGGTGTCAGAATAACTCTGAAATCTTTTCTTTCCTGTGCTCAAATAGCAAAAAGCATTAAACAATACCTGGTGTGTTGCTACTGTGTGTGGGGAGGAGGAAATGCTGTTCTCCTGGAGCAGAGCAGCATGTAGAGGGGGAAGGAGGTGTCCATCCTGCTCAGGCTTTGAACTCATCACTTAACTCACAGAATGGGCATTGAAACAAACCTTCCAGATCTTCCTGAGGGACTACTCTGAATTTCATCAGGAAAAAAAGTCAACGGATGAGTGATAATTAACATATCTATAAGACTTGGCTTGGTGGAACTAAGTTTTATACTAGAGTCAAAAGGATTTCTACGTACTAAGATATTTCGAACGATTTCCCGTGGGACCTGCACTTGTATGACAAAAAAGCACAGAGTGTAATAAGACATTTCGAATGATTTCCCGTGGGAGCTGCACTTGTATGACAAAAAAGCACAGAAAGAGTAATGTCAAAATCTCTTCTAGAAGAAACAACTAAATCAACAAAATATAATTCCATAGCTAGGTGATCCTAAATTTGCATATTGCAAAGATAAGTTGATTAAGTTGATTTTTGTATAAGAATTGAATAGAATAAGGAAAAGGCAAATGGAACTATTATTAGAATATCAAGGAAGAAAAAAAAGCAAAGGAACAATAAAAAGCAAACTTTTAGGTCTTTAGCAAAAGGCTTTTACAATGCCAATGAATGTTTAATAAGTGTAGAGTTTCTTCTGGAGAAATCTGCAAGAAAGGAAGAATTTTGGACAGATTTTGTTTCTGACTTTTATTGCTTCATTGCAGCTGCATTTAGTAGTAATCTCGTGCTTGATGAGTGTCTGATTGTCACCCACTAGGTTAGCCCATGCAGCTGTAAATAGCCAAGGAGATAAACCACTGTTCTTAAACAAAGAACAAGTGCAGTGAAGAAAACTTTCTGGTATTTTATCTGGATATGACCAAAAACTCCTTAAGTGACCTGGTGGGTGTTTAAAGAAAACAAACCAACCCAAAAGGGAAGAAAAAACAGCTAATTTTCAGTCACTTCTGGGAGGGAAGTGGCTTCCTGGTAGGACTGTTGGGACATTAATAGAGGAAACTAGAATGAGTATGGAAAGGAAGATCTTGGCTCTTTGGGCCTGAGTTTTATGTGTGTGTGTCTTCCAGTACCTCTTCAGAGCTGCTGAAGGAAAAGCCTGAGATGATTATTCCTTCCCCTCCTGAGATTCTGCCTTTCTTTTTTTTCCTATCAGATCCAGCCACGTTGTGTGCAAATGCTTTTTTTGAATAATCCAAAGTGAAAACTTAAGGGAGCAAACCCTGAGCTAGCAGGAATTCTCTTAGGCTGCCCTCTCAATTTGGAGTTAAGTGACAAACCTGCTCTAATGGCTCTACAAATGATCCATGCAGAAGGAGTCTTTAAATAGTTGTTGACAGATAGTGGATCTTTCCTTCTCATTTTTTTGAGGCATTCCAGTGCTAATGGCAAAAACAGGAGAAAGAAAATAGGCTCATCTGTATCCATTCCACAGAGACTTTCTTTATCTGCCGTGTCAAAGCTTCATAAAACTTACAAACTCCCACTGACACTAAGGAGTTAATGGCTAGGATGAAATCCAGCTTTGGGTCTTTGAGACTTTGCACTGAAAAGAAGACTGAAAACTTAAAAATGATGAAATCTGGGGTGGATTAGTGTCATCATGCTGCTGGTAAAGATTCACGGTCCTCCTTGGAAAGACAAGTTGGGCTTACCACACGAATGTACATTTTGGAAGGCACATTTTAGCCTGTGACACAGATTTTCAGCATGAAGTACCTAAAACTTCTGCCTGTGCCTCTGGAGTTTGGTGACGAACATAAATCAGTGTCGTAGTAGTTGACAGATACTGAGTTGCTGCTCGAAACAGCTGTGTGACACATCTGCAGACAAGGACAGCTGAGTGCAGGAATCCCTCACTGCTCAGTGGTGCC
>NW_008662408.1:39756-70115 GCF_000695815.1 Acanthisitta chloris
AAAGTCTGGAACCCACAGCAAGAGCTCTGCTCGAGGAGAGCAATAAGGCATCAGAGCATGGAGCACGTGGCTGGAATGTTATTTGATCTCTAAACATGAATTGCAGAAATGAGTTGTCAGGTAACAATTATCTGTGTTAGGGGGAATGGTTTTGGGGGTGATGGTGGGGGAGAAACTGCCCATGAGCTGCAGTGTGAGCTCAGCCCAGAGACCAAGCCAGGCCTGGGCTGAGCCACAGGAGTGTGGGCAGCAGGGCAAGGGAGGTGATTCTGCCCCTCTGCTCTGCTCTGGGAGACCCACCTGGAATCCTGCACACAGCTCTGGGGCCTCACCACTTTCATTGGGACTTACCCAATCAATGTACAAAAGCTAATATGAACCAACACCCACATGACTGACAGTGAGGTTCAAACTGCAGTTCCAAACCTCCTGATGTTCCTCCTAGTTCTAACTGGTTTTGTCATCTTCCAATGTTATTGTTACCAAAAAACATTAAGCTGAGACTTCAAAATTTTTACAAGTTAGTCTTTCATTTCAGCTGACTTACTCATGCCAAAGAACTGTCCCACAGCAAGTACATGTTGAAAGAGGAGAATGTTTGCTGGGAGGGAGATCTGCCTCGTGTTCTGCTCACTGTGGTCAGAGACACATCAATCAGGCACAGCCCTTGAGAAGCCCTTCAGAGCAGATAAACTAAGTCCCAGACACACCCAAGAATTTCTTTTCTTATGTGATATAAAATAATCTAAATATCTGTTAAAAAAATACTATCAGAGTTGCATGTTAAAATTCTAACAGAAATAAGAAAGGTGATTTTGATCTTGTGTTGATTTGTAGGCAAGAATTGCTTATGGAGCATTGCTAAATTCAAGTGTGAAGGTCAAACAGCAGAAGAGATTCATATGTTCTGTTTATAGCTGAAATGTAGCCAAGAAATAAATCTATTAGTGCCTATACTGTATAATGGCTAGTATAAAGATGTCCAACTCAGCCCAGTTAGAAGAATATTTTCTCTATTTATACTCTCTGCTTTTCTGTCCAGTAATTTCCCCTCTATTAGTACTATTAGTTCTGCATCCATAACACAAATCTCCTGTTCTCATAGACTGTTCTTCCTTGTTAGAGCTGCAGAGAACAAGTTAGGGGAGGTACCACTGAATCTACATAACAGGAATATAATTTATTGTAGATCCTTTTACCTACAACCTCCGAAAGAATCAGAACTTGGGACAAAGAAGTTGATGCACAGGTACACAACCTTTAAAATATATTCAGGCATTTATGTCCCTAACCACATTTAATATTTGTGAAATACAGGGACACAAGTCCCACTTGGCTGAGATCACTTAGGTTATTTTTCTGCGTAATGTATAGAAAAACTTGAAGTTATTTCTAAATGCTTAAAGGCTGAATTTGATCCTTCACCTCAAAACTACTTGGGAATTCTTTCTTTAGGATGATTTTTATGGAATAACTGATCAATAAATCAAGATGCTAAGTACCACCAGCTCCTACAAAGGTTAGAAGTGACTCAGTGCTGTCTCTCCTAGTTGAGAGTGTCAGTTATTTCACTTCTAGGCTTCTGCTTTCTTTCTGGGTTTTAAACAACACTGGACTTTTATTGGTTTTGGCCAGCAGTGAACATGACTTTCATATAACACAGTCTGTAATTTTGCACACAAAAGACATTTTGACACAAGAATTGTAATATCTTTGGACCAGTCCTCAGGAAAGCCAGAGGAGTATTAGGCTTTTATTTTTTGTTTTCTCTACCAATTATATATCTAAATTCTTCCATGATGAATGTCTTGACAGAATAGATAAGAAAGATTCATATTCTGTACAGTGGTAGAAGATTAAAAAATGCCTTAGTAATAGAGTTTAAAACCACAAAAATATTTGATTTGGTAGCAGTGGATTCATAGAATCCTCAAGGTTGGAGACCTCGAAGATTATCGAGTCCAACCATTAGCTGCCTGATTCCCTTGTTTTCCCTTTCACTCACAAACTGATGATCTCCAAGAAACAGATATTATTGAGAGATGTATTAAATCCTCTTAAAATCTCTGCAGAAGCATCTCCTGCCAAAGTTCAAGCACTGATGGGTAGCACTTTCTGAACCCAAGATTTGCTGTTTGGTGCTCTGGACCTCAGGACCCAATTAGTGTTCAGGAGCTTTTGAAATAACATTTTCAGTTAAGGGACAAGATAAGATAATATAATGATGCATGGAAAAGAAATTTTGGTTGAAAGTCCATTGATTTAACATTTGGTCAGCTGTTGTTTTGAAGTGTCTTAGTCTTTTTCTGATCTATTAGATTAAAAGAGCTTTAGTTGATTATGGTGGGGACTCTATTAATGCCACTGCTGTGGAGTTAGTCTTATAAATAAGATCAGAAGCCTATTATGTTTATTGCAATAGAATCAATATAAATAGAGAGAACCCTTGCCCTAATAAGTTTAATACAAGAGATGACAAATATTTTGGTGCAATATTGCAGAGTGTGTGTTTTGATGTTCAGATAAACCATGCACAGCTACCTTGTCTATCCTTAGGGTTGTGTTCCTGATTTGGCACTGCACCTAAATAATCCCTGGAGTGTCCATATCAGGGAACACTTGTTGGTGACTTTAGTTAGGGACATACCTGTTCTTCAGTATATTTGTGATTCCCAACGAAACCAAAGGGCATCATTGTATAGAGAGAAATGGTGAAGCCTGCACTACTTAGTTCAGAAATATTTGCTTCTACACATTCCCCCAAACTAGGAAACGGAAATAAGGAGGAAAACTAAACTGCAGAAAAGGCAGCTCTGCTTCTACACAGAGAAACAGGTCACCCCTGAGCAGAAGTGCTGGAGATCAGGGTTTGTGGAACGAATCTCATGTTGATCTTTGATGTAGAAAGAAGAGTTTTGCTCCATCCTTCCCTTCAAAGAAAGCTGAGTGTGCCTAAAGAGATGATGATCAAAGGAGGGACTGATCAGCTGCAGAAAGGCAGGTGACAGATGATTGAGAAACAGCAATGGCATGAAGAGATGTGTGCAGGTTCCTTCTCCCTTAGGCAGTCTATTAAGTCTGTCACTTGTTCAAACATCTTTGGTAGCAGAACAGTGATCATATATTGCATCAGACCAGAATTCCAATGGGGGATCAGAATCATAGAATCACAGAATTTTGGGGGTTGGAATGGAGCTCAGAGCTCACCCAGCCCCAAGCCCTGCCCTGGGCAGGGACACCTCCCACCAGAGCAGGTTGCTCAAGGCTCATCCAACCTGGCTGTGAACACTGCCAGGGTTGGGGCAGCCACAGCCTCCCTGGGCAACCTGGGACAGGGTCTCACCACCAGAACAGGGAAAACTTCTGTCTAAGATCTAGCCTAAATTTCCACTCCTTCAGCTTGAACCTGTGAATTATGATTCATCATGAGCAACTGTCAGAAGAATGAACAAATGTTCCAAAATTATTCCTGTTTTGCTTGCATATTTTAAAGGGAAGTTAATATATTTTGAAATATTATATCCAGAGTGGTTTGGGGAGGGAAGAGGGAGGAAAGGGCAGCCAATATCGTATCAAAAAGATTCAGATCAGATAGAGCAGCTTAGGGATATGTATGGCCATTCACCTTTATTGGTTTCATATCTACTGAGGTCTGTGTCTTGAGACTTCCCTGCTTGAAGGAATTAAACCTTTGTCTTGAAATGACATAGTCATTTTCACCTTTCTGAGCCTGCAAATATTATGTTGCCATGGATGTTAGCCTAGGACAGGAGTTTCTCAGTACAATTTCAACACAATCATGAAAGATAAGCAGGTTTTGGGGGCTTTTTTTTTCCTCAAAGAAGTGTCTGTCTGCAGCAGGTACAGACTTGGTCACTTAGCTGTTTTCTCCAGCAACAGGAGCAGTGTTGTGCTCTTGAGATGAGGTGTAAATTCCACAGAGGTGTGGCTCAGGGCTGACATCTGGTTTTCAAAAGTTCAGGTCAGTAAAGGCAAACAAATTAAGTGTGCTGAGGCTCTGTTTAAAGGATTTAATATATTGGTGAAACAACAACAGAAAAAGAAGATGGAAAGAGAAGCATTGAGCCACATGGCTCTGTGTAAACAGAGGTGCTAGACTTAGATGCAGAAAAGATATGAAGAGCCACAAAGGACTTTTCAAAACCTTCATCTGTGTTTCAAAGGCAGAAGAAGGTGAAGAGCCATGTCTAAATTCCACTGAGGTCATTGGAAAGTCTTGTGCTTACTTTGATGAGGTTGGATCTAGCCTTAAAAACCAAACTAGTTTCCTCATATTAAATGACAAATGTTGCTCAAGAGAAAGGAAAAGAGCAGATAGACTGAGGTGTGTAGACTATGCTTGGCCAGCTGGACCAGAATGTGTTGCTGATGATTGTCCTCTGCAGATGATTGGTTTGGATGGCTGAAAGTTATTAGATTCCCACTAGCCCACAAAAAAACCAAAGGATATCTGGGGTACAGTTTGGGGTCAGACAGACTGGTGCTCCTGGATCATTGTGGTTCTTGTCCAAGGCAGTAGAGAATTTGGCTTTTGAAATATTCTGGGATATAAAGATCTGTGAGTTACAAGGGAGCTGGAGAGGGACTCTGTGTTAGGAACTGCAATGACAGGACAAGGGGAAATGGGTTCAAACTGAGGGAGGGAAAGTCTAGGTTGGATGTGAGAGAAAAGACTTTTACTCTAAGGATGGTGGTGAGACCCTGTCCCAGGGTGCCCAGGGAGGCTGTGGCTGCCCCAACCCTGGCAGTGTTCACAGCCAGGTTGGATGAGCCTTGAGCAACCTGCTCTGGTGGGAGGTGTCCCTGCCCAGGGCAGGGCTTGGGGCTGGATCATCTCTAAGCTCCATTCCAACCCTTAAATTCTATGATTCTGTTCCTCCAGAGAACACCCAAACCAAGAGTGATGTGACTAACTTGCTGCATTTGCCCCCAAGTTGTTCTGACCTAAAGCCTGTCCTCTAGCTCAGGGCCTAGCTAAGCTTAGACTTCTGCAGAGCATTTATGGCTTCTCTGCCAGCATTGATTATGCAAGTGGCCCAAAAAGTTACAGCTGGCTTCAGGAGGCTTCAACTGTTGCTGATGTTTGTCCCTCCCAAGTCTGGTATGACCTGCCTCTCCCTCTGCTGGAAAACTGCTTTCTCTCCCATCCAGGTTTCTCATTCAGCTCCACCCACTTCTGCACAACCTTTCCCATGAGCAAAGCAATCTAACTTCATGCTCATCCGCTCAACACTAAAGTCCAATTGCTTTATGCATCTCTGTTCTCTATAAGAATAATAGTAATTTAAGATTTTTTCAATCTAGTGTCTTTCCTATTGCTGAGCCAAGCATGAAAACAGCTTCACATTCTTTCACAATTGGAAGATGGAATGAAAAATGCATAATTTTCCCTTTATTTTGAGTTGCATTTTCCCTAGAGCATCTCCAGTTCATGAAAATAGGATTTCTGTTTTCTAATATGAGCCACTTGCTGAGCAGAAAGACCATGACCATGGTTAGGACTCATTGACAGGAAAGTGGTTAGTTTTGGAAGAATCTCAAATTAATAGGCAAGAGGATTTCTAGCGGAGGAAATGGAGAAAAATCTAATGAACAATGAGTAGAGGAATAGCTGAGAAATATGTTTAAGAGCTGACAAGAAGGGTGGGGTTGGGTGAATGGGTGGGAGAAAAATCTTCTGCCATCAGCCAAAAAGAAAACTTTGAAGTTACCTTCAAAAGCTGTTTTCAATATTTCCTTTTTTTTTTCCTTATTATCAGCAAGTCTTGGTGGAAAAGAAACATGAACTTATTAATTGGGAGAGAGTAAAATAGATAGGCTGATATCATTTTTGCAAAGGCTGAGCTACAGGCAACAGCAAGGCTGATGTCTCCAAGCCAGCTAAATCATCAAATGTTTATCCAACTTTCAAGACCCCCACAACCATCATCATTTCTTTTTGTGATTTCTCTCTTACTATGCCTTTTCCTTAGATGTCCTGTTGATGTTTCAGGGTTGACTTTAATGTCCTCCCAAAGGAAATAGCTGAAAGATCCAATATGGTTTCTTCTTTAGAAGCCAAAAATGTTTTAGCTCTTTCAACATTTATATTTTTTTTTTTGTATGGAAATAGGAATAAATGCCACGTGGAAACTGCTTCATATCACTGTTAACAATTTGACATTGCTTCCCTGAAATGCTTTATTTATATAAGAATGAAGTTTAAATAAAGATACATCTCTTGTAAAGGCTATTTATGTGTGATCCTCACTATTTGCCAACAGCTGTAGATTGTGAAGCATGGAAAATATTTAGCTCACCCTACTAGAGCTCTAGGTATTATTTGGTTTCTCCAAGCTTGCTTTGCATCTGATTGGAAAAGTTCCAGTCTGTTTTCAAAAGCAGAAGCCTATGCTAAAAAAAATGTAAAGAACATTGGTTTAACTTCACTTCTTTCTGATGTTCTAGGGGCAGTTACACATCCTGGGCTTAAGAAGCAGTGGAAGAGATAGACAAGAGTAAGTTGGTGACAAAATAGGTAAGAAATCTGCTTTGCTGATCAATCCCTCAGCAGTCAGTAATAGACCCAGGGGACAGGTTCATTACACATGAATTTGATCAAGCTGCTGTTAAAGTTGGAGTCTGGACAAACTAAACTGCCTGGTGAGTGAACCACTCAACATCAAAGAGGAGCTTAGGCCTTCTGCTGTTTTCTCAGCTCTCCCCAACCTCTTTGTTCTGAGCTAGAGGCTTATTTACATGTATTCAAAACCAAATGGGAAAACAAAATTGCCAGCAACAAAAAATGAAGTGTTTCTCCCAGTTAAAACGTGTAAAAATGGCTTTTTCTTTCTTTTCTGAAATCTTCTGCTCATTAGATTGCATCTTGAAGTGCTAACTTCTTTTGACTTTTCATGTTCTTTACTTTTCCTCTCATTTTACCAGCAGAATATGGCAGAAAGCTGATGAAGCACTGCATGGAATGACTTTTTGCACCTCAGGTACACCAAAGAGTTTGCATTTATAGGTGTACCTATGTGGTACCCACTACAGTCATCATCTTTTGTCAGGGATTAAAACTCAGCAATCTGGGAGTGGATCACAGGCCAAATGAAGAGTCAGACTCAGCTCTGAGAAAAAGTAAAGGAATCCAAGACTTTGTCACTGAGCACACTGAAGGGATTTAGGTGCTTCAATTCATTTCAGTTTCCTCCATTTCAGGGGAACAAGAAGCAGTAGAAATGTATGAGAAATACACAGGAATCTAGAAAGCTGCTTCTACTTTAAGCACTGATTCCATGAGAATTAAGGTATGGATTTTGAAAGCATTCAACAGAAGAATGAAACATTATATTCTTCGTACCAGAAATCAATAGAATTTATTCACAAGTTGCTTTAGAAATCTCACTGGGAGAACTTTTATTGAGTGGTTGGGGGTTTTTTTTTGTCTGTTGGAACTACATATAACTTCACTAAAATGAATTAGCTAAAAGGAATGCAAAAACGCACTTTAATAACTTGAAATTCTCTTTGCTTACTAACAGGAAAATTACTAAAATCCCCATGCACAGTTCTCGAGTGCTTATTAGATTTCAAAGTTTGGAGACCAATGGTTAATAAATCCTAGGTAAATTAAGAAATCCTTGTACTTATCTCATGATGACGATTAAACCTTATTTCACGGACGTTTCCAGGACAACTTGGCATAGGGTGGCTCTGCCTCACTCCTTGCAGCTTTGGCATGGCTACATCTGACTTACTGTGTGCTTCAACACTCTTAGGAAACCAAAGAGCACAAGGTGGAGCAGTTACTGCCACAGTGTGCAGTTAAATAGAGACGTTAACCAAGGAAATAGCCTTGCTTAAACTGAAAGGTTTTAATATAACTGAGCTTTCAGGTATTCACAAGATACTTTATTATCTTGCAATATATTGGGTTCTTACAGGCAAGGCACAGTGCTCAGTCCTTCGTGTGCAAGTGCTGTACATCAAATGCTTAATTGACTCAATCCAAAGACTGGATTTATAGCTGAGGTGAAAATCACTTCTTAAGTTTCCTAAGGCTAAATTCATTGCATCCAGATTTCAGCACTTAGACAGAGCAGCCAGTGCACTGTGTAGTAGCTCTGGGTTTCTTCAGTGCATTAAAATGCCTGGAGGGTTAGTCCAGATCTTGGGTGAGCTGTTTCAAGGCTCAGGTCTGGACAAAGGTTCTACCAGGACCATGCTGCTAAGATGCTTGAGGAATTTGGGGCTGTTGAGCCTGGAGAAGAGAAGGTTGTGTGGAGAGCTCAGAGCACCTTGCAGGAGCTGAAGGGGCTCCAGGGAAGCTGCCGAGGGATCTGTGTTAGGAGCTGCAGGGACAGCACAAGGGGCAATGGGCACAAATTGAAGGAGGGAAATTGAGGTTAGATCTCAGGCAGAAGTTTTCCCTGTTCTGGTGGTGAGACCCTGTCCCAGGGTGCCCAGGGAGGCTGTGGCTGCCCCAACCCTGGCAGTGTTCACAGCCAGGTTGGATGAGCCTTGAGCAACCTGCTCTGCTGGGAGGTGTCCCTGCCCAGGGCAGGGCTTGGGGCTGGATCATCTCTGAGCTCCATTTCAACCCCTAAAATTCTATGATTCTAGGATAACTTCATCAGTTTCAAAATAGTTTTCCCTTTCAGCAGTTTTCCCTGTTGATGAATGTATATGTGCACAAACACACACACATTCATGTCCATACAACTAGAACACAGTGCAGAATGGCTCATTTCTCTGTTTTCTCTACATTGTACAGCTCTAGCCTTAGAATTCAGTTTAGCAGCTGTTTATGGGGCAGTGCTGTGGTTATATGAAACATTCACTGAATTGTTTGTAAGGAAATGAAGCTAAATTGTTCATAAGAAAATGGAAAGTGAATTTAAACTTATCAATTCCAGCTTGCTAAAATTGCACCTGATACTGTCTAAGGAGCTTAGATTGAAATGATATATTCCTGCAGCTTATTAAAGCTGTAGATGTGACTTTGCTATACTTAATAGTACATAAGGTTTTACTTTTTTGTGCTTGCACGCTAAAGTTTGGCTGGACAAGTGAAATGGCAGAGTGATTTTCTTAGGCTACAAGACTCTCTGGCAGAAGAAATGGTGACTGAATAGGTTCAGTGATGAGAAAATTTGATGACTTTTCCAAACCCAAACCTCCAGGCTAAGGGTCACAGCAGAGTTCTTTGCTTCCCACTTACTCGAGGTAGGGGAAATGCATCCAAGCACAGGAGCTTGTTGATGATGTTCCACAGCCAAAGGGAATGGGCTCACATGCTGCAGGCAGAGCACAGAGCTGGTGGTCACCACTTTCCATCCTTCAAACACAAGTGGGAAGAGGGAGGAGGAGTTTTGTGCCTCAGATATCACATAGAGGGAAACTGAGACTCTTTGAGACATTTTGATTGGACATTAAAGGACTCAGGTTGTGATGCTTTAATGTAGGACTCACTCTGTGGTCTGATCTAAGCAGCTGAACAGCAGCTGAGGAGACATCCTTAGTTGCTAACCTTCTCTGGAACTTTTATATAGAGCCAGAGCATCCATGAACAAGTGAGGAGAATATTATTCCAGAGCTATGTTTATGGTGTACACTGTGTACATTTACAAAGCTTCAACACCAGGCTTAAAAGCTTCAGGCTCCACCTGGCATCTCTCCATTTCTTGGAGATATGGCTTGGCCTCCTACAACGTTTGGATACAAAGCCAAATTACTTCCCACCTGGGCATTGGCAGGGTTACATCTTCACTTGGTGCTGAGTTATCCTTTGTGCTGTTAAGTAAACCCATGAAAAATACAAACAGGTTTCCAAGTTCAGGATTCAAATCAACATGGGTAGAACATGAAGTCATGCTCAGTGGTGAAAAATTAAAGTACTTGATGATGTTTCTCTGTTGGACAATGATCCAGTAGATTTTGTCCAAATAATCTGCATTCCCAAGATGGCAGGACTTGTTGTTTATTATTCATCATTCTTATCATCAATGCATGTGTTTGCAATTTAAAAGTGCAAGTCTAAGGACATGATTCTACTTGTCTTATTAAGGGAAAACTTCATTCTTTTTCTACGTTACTGATCAACTGGGATAAAAATTGCAGGTTTTTGTAAATACATCTAAACAATTTTCTGGCTTAATTCTGCAACTGCAAATAGTTTGCATGACAATAGCTGAAATAAAAGAGAAGCTCTTGGTTGTTTTATGTTGTTTCTTTCAAGACTGTTTGAGTTGGATCTTCCACATGTGCCAGACTTTGCTTTTATAGATTCAGTGTGATTTGATTACATTTAATAAGAAAGTGGCAACATTTTAGGCACTACAGGACATGTTTAGGTTGGATAATAGAAAATGGTTCTTCCCCAGAGGTGTTTGGGCACTGAACAGCTCCCAGGGCAGTGGGCACAGTGTTCAGATGTAGAACAGACTAATCGTTTCACCTTGTGTGTTTGGTCCTCAAAGAAGACCTGAGGGACTAAGAATGAGAACTTAGAGACATTTTTCTAAAGACCAAGACATCATTTAAGAATTCCTTCATTGTGAAAAAGGAATTTGCCTGAGTTGATCTATTTATACCTTCCTGCTCTCCTACTCATTAACCCTGCTTAGGGGTACCAGGGTCATTCATGGTGACTCCAAGGGAATTTGGAGTTATAACAGCTGGAAGATCAAGGATTCAAGGTATCCATTTCACAGTGTGGAAGTGAGAATTTTCTGCATGCAGTTCTGGTGATCTCAGCATAAGGAAGGACAAGGAACTGTTGCAGCAAGTCCAGAGGAGGCCATGAAGTTGATAAGAGGACTGGGTCTGATGCTGGAGGATCTGGGTTAGGGTTTAGGGATTCCAGCAGTGACAGGTTAATGGTTGGACTGGATGATCTTAGAGGTCTCCTCCACCTTGAAGGTTCTGTGATTCTATGGATAGGTTTTGGACTATTTGTTTCCTTCTGAAGCAAAAATCAGAACTGTAATGCTTTTTATTTTTACATGATTGTGCTGGTTTGGGCTGAAGCAGAGTTAACTTTCTTCCCAGTGGGTAGTGTGGGGCTATGGTTTGATTTGTGCTGAGCACAGAGTTGATAATGCAGAGAACCTCAGTGCCTGAACTATGAGGATCTTTGCCTCTCATCAGGGTCCTGTCATGATTTGAAAGAGAGGCAGTGGAACACACTTACTTGTTGTCTGCATCACCTCAGAGCACACTCAGCCCTTTTTTTTCCTCTCCCCACTCCCTGCATGGTGACCAGAGCAAGGATGAGGAGCTCTGCTTTCCCTAGCAAGCCTTGCATGGAAGCATTCCTGTCTGGCTTTAAAGCCTTCACTGCCCTGAATTTACCACAGTCCAGACAAGTGCCAGAATTCTCTGGGCTGGAAGCCCTGTAAATCCTTCCTGTGCTGGCTTTCACATTTCCCATCAAATGATTAAATATGCATTGGAGCAGGGCCTGGAGTCAGAGTTTTGGGCTTGTTTTACCTATGTGCTGCAGAGTCAATCATAGAATGAATCATAGGATTTTAGGGGTTGGAATGGAGCTCAGAGATGATGCAGCCCCAAGCCCTGCCCTGGGCAGGGACACCTCCCACCAGAGCAGGTTGCTCAAGGCTCATCCAACCTGGCTGTGAACACTGCCAGGGTTGGGGCAGCCACAGCCTCCCTGGGCACCCTGGGACAGGGTCTCACCACCAGAACAGGGAAAACTTCTGCCTAACATCTAACCTAAATTTCCCTCCATCAATTTGGGCCCATGGCCCCTTGTCCTGTCCCTGCAGCTCCTAACACAGATCCCTCTGCAGCTTCCCTGGAGCCCCTTCAGCTCCTGCAAGGTGCTCTGAGCTCTCCACACAACCTTCTCTTCTCCAGGCTCAACAGCCCCAACTCCCTCAGCCTGTGCTCACAGGGAGATGCTCCAGTGCTCTGAGCAGCTCTGTGGCCTCCTCTGCACTTTCTCCAACAGTTCCATGTCCTTCCCTATACTCATCTCTGCTGGCTGTGCCAGTGGGATGGCTCCATCCAGAGCTGTGAAACTTCTGCTCTGTCCTTAATCTGTTTAGGCTGAGCTCATGTTCCTCCACACATGACCAGATTGTGCCTTTTAGGCTTTTTTACTCATGCTCAGTACAAATCATTCACTTGTGTACTGAGTCAGGTGTCAGATCTTTCTGGAGCAGAATAGCTACTATGGAGAAGTTGTCCATAAAGTAATAAAACCTGTTTGACCTAATCTTGCCTTATATTGAGACAACCTCTGTCTCTGCATCCAGGACATGGTTGATCCAGTACCCAGGCAAGCAGACTGCAGAGGACTGAAAGCTGACTGCAGCAAACTGGGAAATCACACATAGGACAAAGGGATGCAATGGTTTAATTGGGAGAAATGGTTGTACATGAAGAATGGTGGAGGAGATAGTGGAGCTCATATTCTACAGTCTGGGGTCATGTGAAATGCTACATAAAATTCTAGCTGTAGATATTAGCACTACTTATTCAGGATGTAATCTATCCTGTTCAAAAGGCAGATTCCCTCAAACTGAAAAATGAGCTGCCTTCACTTCATGAGACAATGCACTAGAGACAAAGGAGCTGTTCTAGCTACCTCTTTACTTTGGGAGCCAATGTAAAAGAAGGAGAAGGAATTCTAAATCCTGCTCTGCCCTAAATCACAGATCTGTCTGTCAAGATGTGCTCTCATGGTTTGCATACTAAGATATTGTTTGGTGGAACTAAACCAAGCATTTTTTTTTCTATTTTTTCTTCTTATTTTCATTTCTTTCCAATGCAAGTAAAACAACCATGGAGGTTAACACAGAGATGTTGTTGTGTAGCAGCAATTTTGCAGCAATGCATACATTTCAAACCCTTAATTCCTGCTCAGTAATTTCCAACTCAGGATGTGTGTGGTAATATTCCCAGGCACAAAGTTCATCTGTGGTTTCCTTAATAAAAATACGAACTGCTGCTTATGAAGAGACATTTCAGGGAACTCCTAGGTCGGGAGGCTGCAAGAACTGAAGTCCCACTTGAAATGCAGTGCAGGGTTTGTGCCTGAGTCCCTCAGGGTCTCTTGGTCTGAGAGGCACCCAAATCCCATTGATTAATCCCCTCTCCAGCTCCTGGCAGTGTAGACCTCACTTGAGCATGGTGTGACAGTCCTTATATCCCTGCTTGAAAGAATGTTTATTGCAGCCAGATAAGGAATATTCCTTTGGCCCTGGTTCAGATGGATTTGAAAAGTATGATTTTTCTTGGAAGAAAACTGAATCACTGAACTGTTTTCTCCTGCCACCACAGCACAGCTACTGATTTACAGCAGCATGAGGTCTACTTTTCCATACACATAATATTTGGAGAAAGCTTATGGCAACAGGATTTGTAAATGGGGATAAGCAGAACGTGTTTGCTTTTCCTTCCTGCTTGTCTGTCCACAGATGATGGTGACAGTATCTGGTTTGTGTCGAATGCTGCACGTTAGGGGATCTTTCCACTGATGTTTGCACTGCAGGTGACAGCTCCTATTTGCCTACTGGGAATAAGCTTCACAGTTTGCACCATGTGGGAGCAAGAAAACACAGCAAATTCCCTCTTTGCTGGAGTAAAGCAGGCACAGTATTGGTACCATCACCTCACTGGATGTTTACCAGAAGAAGTCAACTTTAAAGCCTGGATGATTCTCCTGAAAAAAGGTTCTGGGGAGATGCTGTGAATCAATGTGTTTGAGCTTAGGCTCCTCTGGTTGGCTGGTTTGGGGTTTTGGTTGGTTGGTTGGTTGGGTTGGTTTTTAATCTAGCAGACAAAGTGATGTATGCATGAGAACAGATTGCCCAGAGAGGTTGTGGATTCTCCTCTCCAGAGATATACAAGAATGTTTGGACACAATCCTGAGCCATGTGCTCTAGGCTGGCTCTGCTTGAGCAGGGAGGTTGGACCAGATGACCCACTGTGGTCCCTTCCAACCTGACTGATTTGGAGATTCTGAGCTGGATACTGAGGGAATACAGATTCCATGTAGAAAACTGCTACCCTGTAGCTATCCTGTAGCTGCCCAGGGAGGTGGTGGATTCCCCATCCCTGGAGGTTTTCAAGCTGAGACTGGATGTGGCACTTAGTGCCATGGGCTAGTGACCACGGTAGGGTTGGACTCGATGATCTTGGAGGTGTTTTCCAACCTGGTTGGTTCTATGATTCTATGAAAATCATGTTCACAAAAATTCCCTTACAATCGATAGAGTTTTGGGGCTATACTGACTGCAAGACTGGGCTTGTAGCAAATGCATTTAATCCTTTCCTGAAAGAAGTAATAAATTACAAGGAGTTGAAAAGGAGCCTTATAATTCTCCCCCTGTGAAAGTTAGGAATGCATCAAATTGGAAACATGTACAAATGCCAAAGCTGTTTGCTCTGAGCAGCAGAGCATGTTGGCAGTCCCTGACCACTGGCATGGGAAGGGATAACATGAGGAAGCACCAGAAAGATAGCAGAGCTTTGGGAAAACAAATAAACAACCAAAACTCACAACAGAATAAATGGTCATTAATCTTGGAGCTCACTCATATTTTCTGAACTTGCTGTTGATATATCCTTTATTGCTTTCACCCTCAAGGCTACACATGTAATTACAGAAATGAGCAAGAGATTGGTGAAAGTTCAAGAGCAAAGAATTGTCTTGACAAGATTCTGACCTGCACCTTGCTCTGGGAAGCTCAGACATATGACATGGGAGGCAGAGAAATATTCAGAGTAACCCAGAACAAAAATTCCTGTGCCAGCTAGGGGAGAGGAAAAGTAGCATTAATTAAGTATATTTTACTGCTGGGGAGTATTATTACTCTAGCTGGATTGTATCTAGGTAATTTCTCTCACTCTTACAGGGTAGCAGCTTTCTGTTCCCTCAGTACCCAACTCATACATACATCATATGTTTGCTAAATTAAGAACCAAACTAACCCAACCAACCAACCAAACAAAACCCCAAGCCAACCAACCAAATAACCCCCCTAAAACCATTATCACACTTTTGCATTTTGTCAGAGTTCCAGTCTGCAGATAATTTCCTTTTCTTTTTCCCCTGCAGACAAGCCAAGTCCCTTTAGCTGTTTGATCCTGTCACCCTCAGTCCTATTTCTCAAACTTTCAATTACACTTCTGACTTTTTTTTCCTGAACTCTTTCTAGTTGTTTAAATTTCATTCTTGGAGCAGAGACACTCCAACAAGGCACAATATCCCCAGAGCAGTAAATGTGACAAATAAGTAATACAAACTTCCCACTCACTTCCCATGGTTTTCATTACATTCTCTTTTGACAGGCATGGATCAGTCTGGGATCATGATCAGCTATGCATCCAATGCTCCATTTTCATGGTCACTGCATCCCAGGAAAAATGTACATTCATTTTTGTTGTAAGGTATACACAGTTTTGTTGTTGGTTTTAAAGACACTGTTAACCACTTCTCTGTATTACTCTTCATTTTCTTCTTGTTATAAGGTATATACAGTTTTGTTGTTGGTTTTAAACCACTTCTCTACATTACTCTTCATTTCCTTTTCACTTATGATTTACCATGTGGAGGTATTAAGGAATTGGGTGTTTTCAAGTCTGTCGATAAAAATATTGAATGGCAATTTAGTCTGAAGGATAAAACATTGTCTAGAAACACACCCAGTTGATAATCTCTCATTGAGGAGTGTGTCTGGAGCTCTAACAGCCAACAAGGCTTTAATCTTCATAATACATCCCATGTTGATTTTATAATGTGCCCTTTCCATAGAATGTTGTGTAATAACAGTCAAATGCCTTGTGCAATGGATAAATATATTGCATCATTTACCTTTATCAATGGGAATGTGCAATCTCCTTGAAAGATACTTTGACAAGGATTGTTTTCATAAACCCATGTAGCCTGACACTAATTAAATTACTCTGCTTTAGATTTGGAGTAGTAAAGCCTCATATCAGCCACTCTGTTATGTGGTCCTATGTCAATGTCAAACTGTCAGGGACATAATTACCAGATTGTCCCACTTCTTGCAAATATTGGCACCACATTCACTTTCCAGTTCTCTGGAATACTCCAATATGCCAAGACTTATGCAAGGAAAATGCTGTTATTAAAAGTAACCAGAAACACCATGATCCAGAGATTCCATCACTGTGCTTTTTATAAAATGCTGAAAGGATATCCTGACCTAGCTACTAAATTAACCCTCCCAAACTGCCTTTTGTCTGCAGGTGTGCTGGTTTGGGCTGAAGTGGAGTTAGCTTTCTTCCCAGTGCTAGTGTGGGGCTGTGTTTGGGTTTGTGCTGAGAACAGGGTGATAATGCAGAGATGTTTGTGTTGTTGCTGAGCAGAGCTCACACAGAGCCAAGGACTTTGCTGCTTCCCACACTGGTGAGGGCGTTGGGGCTGCATGGGAGATTGGGAGGAGACACAGCTGGGACAGGTGACCCAACCTGACCAAAGGGATATTCCATACCATGGGACATCGTGATCAGGGTACAAGGTGGGAGGAAGAAGGAGGAAGGGGAGGATGTTTGGAGTGATGGTGTTTATATTCCCAAGGAACCAGTCCCTGTGCTGGTCTCTGCTCTCCTGGAGGTGCTGAACCCCTCCTGCCCATGGGAAGTAGCAAATTCATTCCTTGTTTTGCTTTGCTTGTCTGTGTGTAAGTAGCTTTCCTTATTGAACTGTCTTGATCTCCACTCATGAGTATTTCTAGCTCTTAGACTTCTGATTCTCTCCCCCATCCCGTTGGTGGGGCAGTGAGCAAGTGGCTCTGTGGGGTTTGGTGGCTGCTGAAGTTAAACCACAACAAACTGTTAGCAATCTCATGTTTACAAACAACCAATCTGTTTAGACACTGCAAAGAATACATGAACCTTTCTGTCCATAGTAACTTACCAATTAGATGACATTGAGGATGTTTCTCTGTGGCTTGAACAACTTTTTTGGAGAGGGAGAAGGTCCCACAGAAATGGTCTCAGAAACTCCAGTGCTTATATCTGTGGGTTTACTTCAGGTTTATCTCTGCTGCTGCTGCTGAGGTTTGCATCACTCCCTGATGGTTGTTCATCTGCAGGACAGAACAAGATCCAGGCTTTGCATTTTGCATTGATATGTAACAGCAGGACAGTCAAAAAATGAGCACAGCTCTGCACTAGCAGATATCTAATTTAGATTAGCCCCATATTCTTCAAAAGAAAAGAGAATAACTCTGATATATCCAAGGACTTCTAAGAATAAACATTTTCTTTATCATTTAGGGCTTTGTTGTTTCGTTCAAAAGCTTTTTAAACATTGAATGATCTTGAGATGACTTTATTTCCTTAAATGATATTGTGAAAATTAAGGTTTGCAAATATTTTCAGCCTCTGTGCTTTTTAAGTGACATCAGTCTTGCTTTAAAAAGAAACAGGACTACAGCTGAGCTCACATGGAAAATTAAAACAATGATTAAACTTTTCAAGTGAGTCTAATTCATTCAAAAATATTTGTACAGTCCCTACTCACAACGTCGCTTTGTTAGTTTTTAAGCTATCTAAAAATCAGGGTTGATCCCTGGTATGTTTATTTAATATGATAGACACAGTTCTAGCCTCACCTGCCTGCACAAGATTTTCCTTTAGATTCACTTCAGACCTTCCTATGAGAAAAAAAACCCTAATGACTTGTCTGTCTTCCTTCATTGAAAGAATTTTTGCTACTCAGCTCTTCAGAGGAAGGAAGTGTTTTCTAGTAATTGAGGACTGGATCCAAATCTGACTAAAACGAAGAGTAGAGTTAGTTCAGGAATTTTTTTGGTGGAATGTTTTCATTAGGAAATTCCACTTGGTTAATGCTTTTCGAAGGAGCATGCTGGTTTTGATAAAAACTTCATTAGGAAAATTTTTTGGCCAAAACCAGAAACAGACATGCTTGGATCCAAAGTACCAACATGTCAGTGGCTAGAGCAAACTCTCAGTGTTTGCAACTATCAGGTTCAGAGAATCATAGAATTTTTGAGGTTGGAATGAAGCTTAGAGATGCTCCAGCCCCAAGCCCTGCCCTGGGCAGGGACACCTCCCACCAGAGCAGGTTGCTCAAGGCTCATCCAACCTGGCTGTGAACACTGCCAGGGCTGGGGCAGCCACAGCCTCCCTGGGCACCCTGGGACAGGGTCTCACCACCAGAACAGGCAAAACTTCTGCCTGACATCTAACCTAAATTTCCCTCCTTCAATTTGTGCCCATTGCCCCTTGTGCTGTCCCTGCAGCTCCTAACACAGATCCCTCTGCAGCTTCCCTGGAGCCCCTTCAGCTCCTGCAAGGTGCTCTGAGCTCTCCACACAACCTTCTCTTCTCCAGGCTCAACAGCCCCAACTCCCTCAGCCTGTCTTAGTATGCAGGTGCAATTGCTTACTAACATTGCACAAAGACCTATATAAAGTTACTGGGCCATGTAAGGTCAGCTATCCTAATGTTTCCCACAAAATCCTCCTTTTAAGAACTACAAACATTCATGTTATCTAATATTATTTGCTTAGAATTGAGATGTTCAGGGTGTGCTGTCCATTTACACTCCCAGCATAGCCAGTGGAGGGAGTTACTCATCTCTAAGCAGCAATTGTTCACATTTTGACACTGGTTGGATAAATGCCTCTAAACATGCCAATACTTCTCTACTAACATATCAATTGACTTGAACAAGGTGCTGAGATGAGGTTTGGTGAAACAGTGTCCCCTTGTAGTTTGAGCAATACAAACAGTTCTATACAAAGCAGTTCAATATAGCAGGAGGATCCTGAGAACCAGAGTTAAAGGCAGTGGATGATGTTCCAAATTCTTTGACCTGAGCAAGTCTGAGCTTCCCCATTTTTCTAATAGTGATGTCCACTGCTAACTCACATGTTCCTTTTCACTATGACTAGAAATGTGTACAAAAACATTCACCACCACCAAAAAAAGTACATGTGGGCTTAATACATTTACATACTTGTCCAAGTGTCAGGTACAATACATAAATGCCTGCAGAGAGCACAGAAAGTTTGAAATAGTAGCTCTGACTAGACTGCTTAAACTAAAGAATCATGCCAAATCCAACAGCAAAACATAAACCTTAGATTATCCCACCAAGGAAGACCCATTATGGTAAGAGTAATCATAGGCCCTTGGAATATCAAGTGGATCTGTAAAAAACACACCAAGATGAAATAATGCAATTTCCACTGACTCATAATTAAAAACACTGATGCAGTCACCCTATCCAGGCTTTGGGTAACATGAGAGGAGTTCTCTGGCTAAACCATTCCACTGGAGTGCATTAATTTATTATCTCCCATGCAGATTTTGCTGCAGTGATGCACATCAGCTAGTGTTGGGTTGTGGTGCTCACTACACAGCTCATATACCTGGCATAGGTACCAGGGCACCTTTCCAAAAGATAATATGTCAAAGCAAATCTACAATGAAACTATCTGAAAAGGAAATGTACAGTCAGTAGCACTTGGCCATTTCTATGCAAAACCCTTGACATAATCCCAAGCACAATAAAACTGTCAGATTATTTCTTTTACTCCCTTCTAATAGGACATACGTTAATTAAAACAAGCACTGAGGAACAGGAGGCAGAATTTGCTCAAGTGTGCTCATGGATTGAGTTTCAGAGATGAGGATTCCTCCAGATTTCTGCTTTGCAGTCAAACACTGAGTTCCTAAAGCTTAGATTATAATGGGGGGATGTAGACTGATGACTTCTCCCTGCAGCTCAGAAAGGACTGACTATATACCCAAGTCAGGTTCAGGTTTTCATTCTACTCAGAGCAACAATCATCCATTTCTCTCTGGCTGGAGCTGTGCTGCTGACCCTTCTTGGCTCTCCAGACATACCCCCTCTAGGAACCACTGGGTGACTAGTCAGAAACTCTCAGTTCTAGCAGAAAAGATAACTTGCATCATACAGCTACCCCTCCCCAGCTGAGTTCTTTGGATCACTGTAGGAATTAGAGAGGTCTTTGTAAATAAGATATTGGTACTGCAAGATATTTATAATACATTTTTCATCATCTAAAGAGAAGGGAGAGAAAGTGTGTGGCTTAGAAAACTCAAATTTCCCATCTGCTCTCTTTCTTTCCTCCTGTGAAAGGAGCTGTTGCCTTGGTCATCCACACTGCCATGAGTAACAGCACTTCTACAGATTTAGATTTTTATCCCACTTGATTGCAAGAGCCAGGGGGGATGGAAGTTCAAGTGTTGGTTTCCTGAAGATCCTTTGTCCAATACTTATTGGCTTAGAGAGCAAAACTGTGACATTCAAACATTTGATTGCTTCCTTTTCTCCTGTTTTTGTGTCTCCCTCAGTGAAACAGACCTAAATTTACTTTCACAGTTCCTCTTTATAACATTAGGCACTCACAGTGCCTAATATGTGTCATTATTGGTCATGATACATTCAAGCTCCTCACTACATGAATTTCATTGAACAAAAGAGGTGTCTAATGGCAGAAGAACTTTGTTTTCTCATCTAGGATACCCTTAATGCTGGAACTCTTCAATCAACTCATATTTAGTTCCAAAATTAAAGTGGCTCCATATGTTCTGTTGCTTAAATGCATATTTGTTGTAAATATTAATCATAATGTTGCATCATACAAAGAACTCGATGGTCAGGTAGGTAGTTGTCTTAAAGGTAGTAAAGTTTATCTATTCCCAGAGGTGTCCCAAGGAACTGCATTCTATTAAATCCTGAAAAAACCTTCACAGGAGTTAATGACCTCAATATAGTGAAGAGGCATTTCAGATTATTTCTTTTCCTTGCCCCCAATAAATCATAGAATCATAGAATCAGCAGGATTGGAAAAGACTTCCAAGATCATCAAGTCCAACCCTACTGTCCCTCCTGAGCTGAGGGCCCAGAGCTGAGCACAGGATTCAAGGTGTGTCCTCACCAGCACCGAGTGCAGGGGCAGAATCACCTCCTGGTCCTGCTGACCACACTGTTCCTGCTCCAGCCCAGGATGCCATTGGCCTTCTTGCCCCCCTGAGCACACTGCTGGCTCATGTTCAGCTTTCTGTCTCTCCACACTCCCAGGTCCCTTTCACCTGGTGCTCTCCAGCCACTCTGTCCCAGCCTGGAGCTCTGCATGGCATTGGTATGGCCAAAGTGCAATGGTCATATGTTATGGCCAAATGGATCTGCAGAATTTGACAACCTAAACTTGATCAGGTTATTGACACAATAGGTAAACAAAGACCTGAACTCAAATCCATTCCCCTGTAGAAGTCTTAATTAGTCCATCTCTTTCATATTTATGTTTGCAAATGTATTTTAAGCCAAAGCCAAAATTATTCTAGCTGACATCAAAGCTACAATGGAAGCAATTCCTCCACATTTTAAGATCTCTTCTAACCCTCATCACCCAGGGTAGAGGAAAACCTGCATCTTTTGGGCTTTTTCTGCCTGATTCTTCACAAAGCATCACTGAACATAACTAAGGTTTAGAATGGGTTTATTTTTGATGCTTCTTGCTTTTGAGCTTGAGCTTTTGGGGCTTTCCTGAGCTTGAGCTGGTACGAAAAAGGCGACACCAGAGGTATAGGAAGTGAGAGAAACATACTATGCTCTCTAATCTGTTGGTTTTCCTCACTGTACCATGGCATCCTCCCTGTTTCTCTTCCTCTTTGTTGTTACAGTAAGGCTAGATCCAACAAGAGCTTAGATTTGCTCTCGGAATGGAATCCAGATTGCTGTGCTAGGTGCCAAGGTTTTCTTTGCAACAGCAAGAAGAAGGAAAAAGATTATGCTAAGCTTCAGAAAAGTAACCCAGCCAGTCCCCTGAGCAAACCTAGTTGATTGGGAGATCTAGGCAACAGGAAACATATTAGAAACACAAGCAGTGTGTTGTCTGAAATTTTACCTCTCTCTGGAGCTTAAGTGCATTACTCCCAACTTTTGTGGTTGCATATTTAGTAGTAAGCAAAATAGGCCAAAAAGCATTCTGTGATCCTAGGATTAACTGGCATATGACATTTCAGCTAAACCCTCTTCCCCACCACAAAAGAGTAGCCACAACAATATGATCTATTTGCCTGTGCTAGCTCCTGGGCATTGCTCACAGGAGTGTTCCTTGGCCTGGGACAACAGTTCTGTTGCTCCTGCCAGGGATTTGGCTCCTGCCAGGGATTTTGCTCTCAGATGACAGTTCTTGGACACATGCCTTGGCTTTGTCATATTCACTAGTGTAGATGTAAGGTGTAGGCTATCTTCACCACCTCAAAATAAAGGTCTTCTCTCTCAAATAATTCCTCTAATTGCTGTGTTACTTTTTAAGAGGAGACAGACCTCACCTTGTCTCACATACTCCTGTTTGGAGCTTCAGGTCTCTGAAGTGTGATTGTTAAACCTTGTGCTGACTTGTTCCCATGTGGGCCACACATGACAACCCATGTCAGCTGATGTTCTTTACTTTTCTGTGATGAGTCCTTCACAAACACCAGCTTGTATCAGCCTGATTTCTCACAGCATGTGCTGCAGCACACTCATCTTCAATGCCTGAAGCAACTGATCATCTCTATTTCTGTCCCAGCTTTGTCTGGGAGAGATTCAGACAAGGGTCTTGGATCTTTAGCTATTTGGTTGATTTTGGAAATTACTATCACAGAGTC
Organism: Acanthisitta chloris; assembly: GCF_000695815.1. Taxonomy (NCBI): domain Eukaryota; kingdom Metazoa; phylum Chordata; class Aves; order Passeriformes; family Acanthisittidae; genus Acanthisitta; species Acanthisitta chloris. Next base: position 62,410 of record NW_008662408.1, read on the forward strand.
ATTTGCTATCTGTTGTCCATCTGGTGTGTTATTACTTTGACACTGAAAGCCAAAAAGGAAGATTAAACAAATATTTTGGGTGTGATGGTGGATGAGAAATTGCCCATGAGCTGCAGTGTGAGCTCAGCCCAGAGACCAAGCCAGGCCTGGGCTGAGCCACAGGAGTGTGGGCAGCAGGGCAAGGGAGGTGATTCTGCCCCTCTGCTCTGCTCTGGGAGACCCACCTGGAATCCTGCACACAGCTCTGGGGCCTCAGCCTGAGAAGGACATGGAACTGTTGGAGCAAGTGCAGAGGAGGCCACAGAGCTGCTCAGAGCACTGGAGCATCTCCCTGTGAGCACAGGCTGAGGGAGTTGGGGCTGTTGAGCCTGGAGAAGAGAAGGTTGTGTGGAGAGCTCAGAGCAACTTTTCAGTATTTGAAGAGCTTACAGGGGAGACAGAGAAGGACTCTGTTAGGAACTGCAGTGACAAGGTAAGAGGTAATAGGTTCAAAACCAAGGAGGGAAAATTTAGGTTAGATCTCAGGCAGAAGTTTTCCCTGTTCTGGTGGTGAGACCCTGTCCCAGGGTGCCCAGGGAGGCTGTGGCTGCCCCAACCCTGGCAGTGTTCACAGCCAGGTTGGATGAGCCTTGAGCAACCTGCTCTGGTGGGAGGTGTCCCTGCCCAGGGCAGGGCTTGGGGCTGCATCATCTCTAAGCTCCATTCCAACCCCTAAAATTCTATGATTTTATGTCCAAATTATGTGCACAGTTCACTCCTGTTCATAGCAGTGAAGGTGTGTCACAACCTCCAGCACAGTCTGTACTGAGCACTTCAAGTATACACCAGAGGAGGGATAGCTCCTGCACACTCAGCCCAGCCAACAACTGTCCACATTAAGAGAAGAACAGTAACTTAGTCATCTCTCTTAAACTTGTTGCTGATGTAGGAAATACAGGCAAGGATCAGCTTCCAATATATGGACTGTGCCAAGCTCTGATCCACACTTCTAGCTGATGAAGGCAGGGAGGGAATACTGTTCTGTAAGGGCTGGATATGACATACCCCTGAACCCTGACTTCACATCCTTCTGCTGGGCCCTCAGGCACCTGAAGTACTCTGTTGGAACTGGGAATAGTGGAGATGGACCTCACATTTGAACTAGTGCAGCTGTACATATGCTTTTGATAGAACTTGACAAGGATATTGAAATTCAGGCTGCCCATTCCCAGTCCTTCCTTCAAGGCTAGAAACATGTTTGCACTTTTCTTCCTTCTCTCTGACTCTAGACTGAATGGCTCAGATGAGGTAGGCAAAGAAATACCTGCTTAGTGCACCCAGAGTAGCATTGACATGCAAGGATCCAGTTGCTCAGTGATGTGAGGGATAAAACAACACCAGGCAGAAATTTTAATGCCTGGAAATTTTGATCCATTAAATGCAGTTGTTGAAGCTCTTTTGGCATCTTCAGGGGGAGGTGGTAACTGCATAGGAGTTTGAGGAAAATGCTGATTTTAGCCCAGTGCTTTCCATTGCAGCAGATGAGAGCATTCAGGGTTGTGCTTGACCTTCAGAATGACCTATCCCTCTGTACCACAGGAAATCCCTTGACAAGCTGTTCCAGCAAGGGGTTGGGAATGACAACAGCAGCCAGAAGGGAGGAGAGCTATAGAAAGGTGAGGCAGGGAGCACACAGCAACAGCCCTGAAGGGTCACTGAGCATGAAGTGTGCTTTATGTCACTGTGTCAAACTTATCTCCCCATGGGATGGCTGTCTCCTGGTCTACAGATATTATTGCTGTGGAGGGGACAGCCTGCCTTAAATCCTCAAGTGGAGGAGGTTAAAATAGAATAGATCATATTGTAAGACTGAGGTTAAAATAGAATAGATCATATTGTAAGACTTCCTGTCCCAAGGGCAGCTTAGCGTATGTCTGGAAAATAAAAACTTAAAATCATTTGTTTTCAAAGGTTTGTCCTCATCTGTCTAGCAGATTGTAGATATATATATTTGCCTTGAGCAACAGCTTCCTTGATTTCCCTGTCAATTGCATCTCAATGTACTGTTTTAACATAGCAAATTTCATAAGGATGAAGGCTCACCCTCATCAGATCATCACTCTGGTAAGGGCAGAACTGTTTCAGGTAATTTGCAATATTCAGAATTGACTCAACAGATAACAGGTATACACAAAAAACCAGTCTCAGTCTCTGCTGTCATAGCAGCTCTGATATGTACATACTGTTCCCCCTAACTTGGAAATCCATGAGAATTTTTGAGCCTTTTATAAGAGCAGCATAATTCAGACAACAATAAATGTATCTTTAGACTTCTGGGCTCCTGTCTCCCTATATTTTATACTTCAACTACGTATCAATAATCCTGAAACATAATGCAATGATTGTCTGTTGTTTATGCTAATATTGTTAGCTAGAACAAAATGAAACTCAAATTGCATTCACTGGGATGAACAGGGTTCATTTATATCATTAGGGATCTAGCTCAGTCTGCATCATTTTGCAAGTAATCGTGTTATACACATTGAGATTGTCTTTTGGTCATCAGTTCTTCTTACATTTTATCTACAGTTGTTTCATTAGGTCAGGAGCAGAGATAGTAGATGATAATTTAAGAATACTTCCTTGATAAGCAGTTTGAACAAAGTCTTCTAGGATTATAACATTTAAATCTCTCGTGATGGCTTTGAGTTCAAGTGGAGTAAAGCTCATAAAATAGACTATAACTGAAAAAATTCTTACTGATGGGCAAAGTTTGGAAGACAAGATTTATTCTTGATTAGCTGCAAAAATGTGGAGGGCACAGTTTGCTTTATAGGATTGTGTATGATGGACATAGTAGGTAAGTTGTTTGCATGTAGAGGTTTGAAAGTTAAGAGGACATTGACCATATTCAGCATTGGTGAGGTCCCAGCTCAGTGCCTGGATGTGGCACTGGAGGATCTGGGTTAGGGTTTGGGGGTTCCAGCAGTGACAAGTTCATGGTTGAACTCAGTGATATTTGAGGTCTCCTCCAATCTTGATTGTTCTATGATTCTATGATAAAGACTTATTCTTGTAGGTTCTGAATCACAACCAAATGGAAGTAAATAATTGCAGACTATGGCCAGAAAAAAAAAAATCTAATGGAATAATTACTAATTAAGCAATTAGAGATCCATTATGCCCTGGCCATACTGGAGAGGAAAAGTACCATTTCTAGAGGTCATGTGAGTCCAAGTTCTCCACTGGTAGCAAAAAGTGCATAACATTTGTTGAGGTCTGTGGAGCTCTAGACAAAAAAAATCGAATAAGTACTAATTAAGCAATTAGAGATCCATTATGCCCTGGCCATACTGGAGAGGAAAAGTACCATTTCTAGAGGTCATGTGAGTCCAAGTTCTCCACTGGTAGCAAAAAGTGCATAACATTTGTTGAGGTCTGTGGAGCTCTAGACGAGATGACAGCAAAAAACTGCTGAGTGTATCTGCAGAAGTCATCAGTAGCAAACCAACCTCAGGCAGCCTGGAGCAGATTTCCTGATGCCCTGGCCATACTGGAGAGGAAAAGTACCATTTCTAGAGGTCATGTGAGTCCAAGTTCTCCACTGGTAGCAAAAAGTGCATAACATTTGTTGAGGTCTGTGGAGCTCTAGACGAGATGACAGCAAAAAACTGCTGAGTGTATCTGCAGAAGTCATCAGTAGCAAACCAACCTCAGGCAGCCTGGAGCAGATTTCCTGTCCCAGCTAACACTTGCTGTGGAACAGTTACTGGTGCATCCTGCTGTGATTGCACAGAGCCTCAGCCTTCTGCTCCCAGCAGCCCCCAAAGCACAGCAGGATTTCCTCTGTGCAGACAGGGTGAAAATGGAGGGGAAAGGCATTCTCTGATTTATTAAACTCCAGGCTCATAGTCAGGATGGACTCGTTGTGGCAGTTACATGTGGCTTAAGAGTTTAGGTTATTCTCATCAGTCTGTCAGTTTTCTAACAGTGTGGACTGTGGTTTGCTACCAGAGGTAATTTTTGGCTGCTTTAGGTCCTTAAATTACTAAGCAGAAAGTCTTGTTCTAATCTTGATTTTCATAGTGTATATTGGAATATCAAGCTATAAGGGGGCAGAATCCTTAGTTATCTGAATTGGTTTGTGTGAATTAATTTCTTTAATTTAACTTCACACCAGTTGAGTGGTTCATCCACTAATTTTGCTTGAGAAGAACATAAACTGATATGAGCTAACACTGAGATTTAAACACTGTGTGATCAGAACAACACCTTGTTCCGATTATTGCCTTCTTTCTGCTTCATACATCTGAGCATCTCTCTGATGTTTAAATATGCATTGATTTTATTAATCTGGGAGTAAAGTCTCTTTCCAGGCTTTTTCATTAATGTTGGCTTTGAGCAACCTGATCTAGTGAGGAGTTGTCCCTGTCCATGGCAGGGAGGGTTGGGACTAAATGATCTGTAAGGTCCATTCCAACCCTTAAATTCTATGATTCTTACGGTGTCCCCAAATCAACAGCTCTTTCTCAGAGTTTTATAGTACGCATGTCCCACTTTCTGTTCAGTAATCCCATTTATTCTTTGAGACTATCTTTGTGTTTAGAGTGACTTTGGGCCTGGTTTATGGCTTGTTTACAGGGATCTCCTTAGTTACACATATGTTGAAGTAACATTTTGGATGAACTCAGGGAATCCTCTAGGGGCTAGAATTCACCACATCTTTTGAGTGGTGTCCTCCTTTGCAAATGCTGCCAACTCCTCACATGTTTTAAACTCCTCCTGGAGCAGCTAAGAGGTCAGTCCCAGAAATGATTCCTACACCATTACTTGTGATGCAACCTGCTGGTGCTGTATAAAAAAGTCAATCATAGAATCATAGAAATTTAGGTGTTGGAATGGACCTTACAGGTAATCCAGCCCCAAACCCTGCCCTGGGCAGGGACACCTCCCAGCAGAGCAGGTTGCTCAAGGCTCATCCAACCTGGCTGTGAACACTGCCAGGGTTGGGGCAGCCACAGCCTCCCTGGGCACCCTGGGACAGGGTCTCACCACCAGAACAGGCAAAACTTCTGCCTAACATCTCACCTAAATTTCCCTCCTTCAATTTGTGCCCATTGCCCCTTGTGCTGTCCCTGCAGCTCCTAACACAGATCCCTCTGCAGCTTCCCTGGAGCCCCTTCAGCTCCTGCAAGGTGCTCTGAGCTCTCCACACAACCTTCTCTTCTTTTCTCTCCTCATTGCTGCTCTCAATTCCTTCCCACTCAACCTGTGGGTACCTGGGATTGCCATGGCCCAGATGTAGGACTTTGCACTGCATTTTGTTGACCTTTGTGAGGTTCACATTGGCACAGCTCTCAAGCTTGTCAAAGTAACAGAAAACCTCTAGTCTTCACAAACAACATGGTTTGAAACACATTAGCATCTAGGGTCAGGAGTAAATCATAGAATCATAGAATCATAGAATCATAGAATCATAGAATCATAGAATCATAGAATCATAGAATCATAGAATCATAGAATCATAGAATCATAGAATCATAGAATCATAGAATCATAGAATCAACCAGGTTGGAAGAGACCTCATAGATCATCGAGTCCAATCCTACCGTGGTCACTAGCCCATGGCACCAAGTGCCACATCCAGTCTCAGCTTGAAAACCTCCAGGGATGGGGAATCCACCACCTCCCTGGGCAGCACATTCCAATGCCTGAGCACTCTCTCTGCAAAAAATCTCTTCCTAAATAAAACATTACACCTGGAGTACTGGAAATTGAGGCTCTCCATAACATCCTGACTCAAGGATAGACACTATCCTGAGAATAATAAGGTGACCTGTCATTGCCAACAGCTCTCCCATGCTCTCTCTCAGCTATATAGTTGTAACCCAGAGGATACTGAAGTTGAATGCTGAACACTGGACTGGAAAAGCTCTTAGACTCAGAATTTGACAGATCTTTTGTTTTTGAAACCTGTTTGTAAAATCCAAGGGTTTTTTAAAAGGTTTATTTTCCCCTCAAGGAGTGGAAGCAATTGGTGCCAACAGGCCAGCTGTCAGTCCCAGTGTTATATATCTGTGCTGAGGGAAGTTGGATTAATGGGAGAATTCATAAGAATTTCAGTGCTGAGATTTCCAAATGGTTTGTGTTAATAGTAAAGGGGTGGGGAGAAATCAGTCGAAATGATTGATTTCTGGTTTCTCAAATCTGTCTTAAGTAGACTAATTCTAAGACATGCCATGGCTTCATGATAGAAGAGATTATTAACTCTTATGGACTCCAGAATGGGTAATGAATTGACCGTGTGCCATTATCAATCTTTGCAAATACAAAAGAATAGCAATAAAGCCATTTAAAAATCAAGAGGAATACATAGCATCCATTTATATGGATCTCATTAACCCCCTAGAAGAAAGGGCAAATGGGATTTTGAATCCTAATGATTCACTGGTGAATAGGGAGTTTAAATGAGGTGGATTAAAAGGCCAAACTAGCTAGAACATCTGCTAATTTACCAGCCTTAAAATAGATTTATGACAACAGCAGCATGTGCAGTCAAATCTGCCAAGGAATAGTTATTTATTAAGCATAGCTGAAGATTTCAGATTATTGCTCTACAAGCAAGAGTTATTTTCCAAAAGATCTTTGATTGAAGGATCAAACAACTTCCCCATCAGTCTAATATAGCACTCCAGTCATTCACTCACTGGGATCTGAAACTTAGGGTGGTGGTAATTGGATGATTACTTGTGCAGTTGCAATCATTTGTTCATTTTATCTAAAGTAAAGCTATTTTTTCACCCAGTTTTCTGGTAGAAACTCCTCCTTTATAAACCAGAACATTAAGATCACATTCAGAGTATTGTCTCCAGCCATTGTTCAATCAACAGCTTCCAAAGAATTGGCTCCAGGCAGAAGCAATCCCAGGCAGCAGCACAGGGAGGACAACCAGCTGAAAACAGCTTTGCTGAGGACCTGGGAGTCCCACTGGACACCAAGTTACCCATCCACCAGCACTGTGCCCCCATGGGAAAGGCTAATGGTATTCTGGGCTGCATTAGGCAAAGTATTGCCAGAAGATTGAGGGAGGTGTTTCTTCACCTTTACTCACTGCTGATGGGACATGTCTGGGGTGATGGATTCTGTTCTGTGCTCCCTGGTACAAGACAGACATGGAGCCAGAAAAGGACCATGAAGAGTACTGGAGGATGAGAGAGCTGGGAATGTTTAGCCTGGAGAAGAGAAGGCTCAGGAGGAACTTACCAGTGTGTGTAAATATCTGCTGAGAGGAAGAGAGTTGCAAGGAAGAGGGAGCCAGACTGTATCCAGTGGTGTCCAGCAAAGAGGCAAGAGGTCATGGGTGCAAAATGAAACACATAGAAGTTCATCTCAACATAAAAAGCACCAATCTTTTTCTTTGAGTGTGATTAAACATTGGAACACAATGTTCAGAGAAGCTGTGGAGTCTCCATCCTTGGAGCTATTCAAACCCATACTAGACACAAGCCTGAGCAACCTGTTTTGAATAGCTGCTTGGCCAAGATGCTCTCCAGAATTCTCTTCCAGCTTCAGCCAGTTTTGTGAGTCTGTGATTCTTTTAGTTTGACTGCAACAGATCCATGTGATCCTTTCAAGGCTGGAAGGGAAAACCATTATTCTCTTTGCTTCCAATACGACAGCAAAATGTTTTTCCAGTGATAAATGAGATTCACCAGTTTACACAGGAA
>NW_008662408.1:70153-71816 GCF_000695815.1 Acanthisitta chloris
CTGCAGATATTTAAGCCTCTAAGTAACCAGTTACATTTAAAAAATGTTGGTCTTGTCTTCCCAAAGTGCTATGAAAACTGGGCCAGTGTTGGTTTTGCACCCAGGAATCCCAGGCAGGCCAATGTTGGTTTTGCACCCAGGAATCCCAGGTGGATCAGGTGTCTCACTGTTAGCTTGAGACTCAGATAATCATCTGCATCACTGAGGTGAAACACTTTTCTCAGCTTTCTTCAGACAAAAAGAAATTGGGGAAAAATTAATCAGACTTTGAAGGCAGGAGAGGAAAAAATGGCTCTGGAGAAAGAATTAACACTCTGAGGTGGAATTTGGACTCTGAAAAACATGCTTGTTAACTAGGGCCAGGTGACAAAATCCTTCCTGGCTCTTCTTTCCAAGGTGTCTTTGTTATATTGCTATAAAGTTAAAATGCATTCTCCTGTTTGTTTCCTTTGGCAGGACTGGGCAGAGTTGGTCATTAATTGTGATCCAGCAAAAAATGGAAGCTCCTGCAAATGTTTTCTGGGATGAGCCATTGGTTTGGGATCCTGGTCAAGTTCTCTTCTTGCCTCCACTTACTTTTGAAGAAAAATGTGACTAGCAGAAAGATATCAATCAGCGTTTATGCCATACCTTAATGGTGAGAGCACTGTCTGTAGAATTTGCAGAGCTGGGTTTCATTTCCTGTGCAGTCTGAGAGGGTCCAAACTCAAAAAGTCTCCATCCTGGGGAAGTTCCTTCACTCCCTGGCTGAGCTGGGAACAGTCAGACGCTTTTGCATCCCTCCTTTTAGTATTATGCTATTAAGCAAAGAAATGAAAGATTTATGAGCTCAACAAGCAAAACACTACAAGAAGTTTAGTCTTGCTGCTGAAAATGAAGAATTTTATTTTGTTTCCTGCCTTGGTCCCTGTTTAATCATTTTACATGAAGCAGTTGTTAAATGGAGTAGAGAAATGGGAGCCCAAAGCACCATGATGTCTTCCATTCTGCAGGGATGGAGCCTTCTAAAGCACTGAGGAGGAGGAAGCCTCGATGCCAAGGGTTAGTTTGCTTCCTAGCAAGTACAAAACCTGGGCTCCAGGTCTCTTTTAGCATTAGGGATTCCAAACTCCTTTCCCAAAGACCCACAAAGACAGATTAGCTATTTTGGAAGGGGATGACCATTGTTTGCCAGTTGGCCCAGTGTGCAATTCACAGGCCAAAGACAAGCTCAATCAAAATGGAAGTTACTTTGTGTTACAAGTTTGGGGCACAGAGAAGACCTAGTTTCTAAATTCTTGTTTCTTTTCTGTTGCTTTTTTTTTCTATTTCAATGACTGTTTAATGTAAACTGCATCAACAGCTAACAGAGCAGGAAATTGAACTCAGATGTAAGTTGGAATCTTCTGAGGTGAAAGAAACTGTGAAACCATAAGGTCTTCCCTTTTGTTGCAGACTTGCATGAATGTCAGGAGAAAAGCTGACATGGTACCATTTAAAAGAGGTAGGCCTGATTTTTAATTTCCCCCCAAAATTTCCATGGAGCTGAGATTTCATGTGCATACAAATGACTCCATCCTAGCTCTGCAGACCACAAATTGGATGGTGGCAAAGCATTCAGGCCCATGCTTAGGGTCAGTGCTGGGGCCAACGCTGCTCAACATCTTTGTCAGTGCCATGGACA
>NW_008662409.1:0-1328 GCF_000695815.1 Acanthisitta chloris
CTCGAGCTCTCCTCCAGGCTTCTTTTGAGGAGGAGCTGCCAGAACTGCAGCAGGATTTCCAGTCCAGATGAAGCATGGCTCAGGCAGTGGCATGATGATGTGTTCTCCACTGGGGGTACCAGCTCAGCATTTCCCTCCCAGGCTTTGGGGCGAGGGAGTGGTTTCAGCCTCTCCCGTGTAGAGTTCTCATGGTACCACCTGGGTACCACTGTCCTCGCTGGAGGCAGTCACGGCCAGGTCAGTCAGTCAGTCTGTGTTCCCAGTCAGGACTAGCTTTGCCCTTGCAGGCACACGTAGCTATCCGGATCAGCACTTCTGTTTTCTCCCTTTTCTCCCCACTCTCTGCTCTCAGGTGCCCAATGCTGAACCTCTTCCTATAATCAGCAAACTTTGCCTTCTCACCTCTGTATCCAGATACAGGTATTCAAGAGATCTGAGCATGGCTTTGGACACAAGTAATTGCCCAAACCATGCCATGTAAATGGAGACAAGTGTGGAAATGCCTTTGACTAAAGCTTCAAGGGCAGAAATCTTCATCATGCAGGAAAATCAGCACCCTCGGTCCTAACTGGGTTTGATAGGACTCTGACTCCTTTTCCTCCTTCTTCAGGAGAATGCAACTAGAAGAGTTGACCTGGACAAAGCTGCTTTTTAGAAATCTTAACAGAAGGTCAACAGGTAGCTAAGAAATGCCCTTCATGGCATCTGCAGCCTCACCAGCTCCAATGCTCCAGTCATAGGAGCCATCCCACCATGCCTCTGTGATGCCAACAGTGTCATATCTACACAGGCACACGCACATCTCTAGTTCTTCTTGGTTGTTCCCCACTCCTTTCCACTCTTTATCTCCCTTTTGGAAAGGTGTTAACCTTTTCCTCTCCTGTATAATGCTAAGGAACAAGGCTCTCAGCAGGTGGCTGGAAGAAGCACAACAGGACTCAGGTGCAGGTTACTGAGCACTTGAGCTGGGAATATCAAACACTTCACTGAAAACCTAAATCTCAAATGTAAACCAGAAGGTGCCAAATGTCAGCTGAGGCAGCACAGCAAGGTCGTTACATTGCTCTGGAATATAACTGGGCTGGGCTGGGCAGGGGGAAGCCCTCCCGTGAAAAACCTCCTGTACTGTGCTGGGTAAAACCCCCTGTGCCCCCCTTGCCCTCCCGTGCCCCCCAAACCCACACAAAACCTCTAGAAAAGTCTGTTTTATTGCAATTAACCATCATGGGGAGGGAGACAATAAATAACGGGGCCTGGGCCCCCCCAGGGCGCGGGGAGGGGCCCAGGTGTGCCGGGGAGGGCTGAGCTGTCCTCAGGTGTGCTCAGGT
>NW_008662409.1:1411-1685 GCF_000695815.1 Acanthisitta chloris
TGCTGTGAGGTCTGCGGCGGCGCCGGGAGTGCTGTTGGGAGAAAAGGGTGTCAAGGGCACCCCCCAAATCCAGGGAACCCACCCAAAGTCCTGGGAACCCGCCAGAAGTGGGGAGCTGGGGGGGCTATGTCAGCTCTGGGGAGGAGAAGGGGAGCAGAAAGGAGGGCTTGGGGGGTAGGGGATCCCTCAAAACCCCTTTGGGGGGTGAGAACCCCTATTACCTCAGGGCAACCCCCAAATCCCAGAGGTGGGACCCCTCCGGATCCTCCTGGGC
>NW_008662410.1:0-1478 GCF_000695815.1 Acanthisitta chloris
CTGCCACACGATGGCTTTCCGCTCCCGCGTTTGTTACCCACACTGTGTGCGTCAGTGTACATGCACTTCAGCTGGGCTGATGATTTAACTCCTAACTCTGGCTGCCCGCCCTGAGGCTCAGCTCTAGAAAGCCTGGTTTCAAGCCCATCCCCCTTCAAGTGTAGTGTAAAGCCCTCCTGATCAGCCCTGCCAACTTACGGGCTAGAGTGGTTTTTGCCCTGCTAGAGAGATGAAGCCCACCTGACTCTAGCAGGCTTGGCAACCCAGAATATGCCCCATGGTTGAAAAAGCCAAAATTCTGCCTGTAGCACCAATCCTTTAGCCACCTATTGATAAGGTGCGTTTTCCTACTCATCTCCTCATCCATCCCTGCTCCTGCAGGAACTGAGGCGAACACCACCTGTGCTCCTGCCCCATGAACTAATCTACCTAGTGTCTTGAAATCCATTTTAATTACCCTGATGCCTCTTTAATTCATATCATCACTGCCAGCCTGGACTACTCACAGTGGGTAGTAATCCAAGGGCCGAAGGAGCTCTGGGAGTTCCCTGCTGATATCCCTTAGCCGAGCCCTGGGTAGGCAACTTGCCTGTGGGATGGGTCTGGGCGGCATACAGGGCTGAGAACCCTTCTGTTTATACAGACCAGGCTACAGGAAGGCTGTATGGCATTCAGAGTAATTTGCATCCTCAGTTTTACAGCTCTGCTGCTTGTCTGCTGAAGAGAGTTCTTGCATGTGTCTAAATTGATTATCCCTGATAAGTCACAGGTTTGGAATGAGAAATTCCTAGAATTCCGGTCTGTGCTGCCGTTTGGGCTCACAGACATCTTTTCAGAGCCAGGAGATCTCCTCCGACATCTCAGCATATAAACTGAGTTCACCCATTTTCTGCATCTTGTGCCACAAGCTGCACTTGTTCCAACCCCTTAACATACCAGGAGACCAGGAAACAGGGATTATTAGGGAGATTGGGAATATGACCTGCCCTTTGGGTCCAGCACAGATGTCTGGCTGCTGCTCGTCTACTTCCCAGCAGTGCAAGTGATGCTGACTGTGTTCTGGGATATTGACTGAGAGGAAAGGAAGCTGTGCCAAAATGTAGGAATGATATCAACTGTGGTAGCAACTGAACAGGCAGTTTTAGTGTCGTCAAGATTTCTCTTCTATTTTCAGCTGTCTCTGTGTGGGAATACACATCTGGTTTATACTCCAGTTCCTGGACTGTTTTCTGGTAGATTAAAACAATAACGTAGGTAAGTGATGAGGATGCAGAAATAACATCTTTGGAAGTGCATCTTCCTCCTTCTGGGGACTCCAGTTCTAGGTGTGTGCGTGCTACCTTTGTTGGTCTGCTTAACAAAATGTCAGCACTGTGGCTTCATGGGTACAGTATTTCCTCTTTTAAACTTCAGGGTTTTGCTCCTAAACTGGGGAAAGTGAGCTAATATACGGAACTGTTTAAACGAAGACTAGTTCT
>NW_008662411.1:0-471 GCF_000695815.1 Acanthisitta chloris
CTTCATAAAGGACTTGGGTGCAGGACTTGAAGGGCTGTTATACAAGTTTGACAATGACTCAAAGCTGGGAGCAATGGAATTCCTTGAAGGCAGAGAAGCCCTGCAGAGAGACTTTGACAAATTATAGGACTGGGTAATCACCAACTGAATGAAGTTTAACAAGGGCAAGTGCTGGATTCTGCAACCTGGATGTATATACACACTAGGGAATGAGATGCTGGAAAGTGGTGCTACAGAAAGGGACCTGGGAGTCCTCACTGATAGCAAGTTGAATATGAGTCAACAGTATGCCCTGGCAGCCAGGAGGGCCAACTGTATCCTGGGCTGCATTAGGCAAGGCATTGCCAGCTGGTCAAGGGAGGGGATTGTCCTGGTTTATTCTGTGCTGGTGCAGCCTCCCCTTGAGTCCTGTGTGCAATTTTGAGTACCCCAATAATGCTTTTTGAGAGCATCCAAAGGAGGGCAATGAGG
>NW_008662412.1:0-307 GCF_000695815.1 Acanthisitta chloris
TACTTTCTAACCCAGACTGCTCTGTGATTGGACTGCTGTGGTAATACATAATTTCCTGGAATTAAAGATGTTGCACGTCTTCCTAACTTGATAGCTCTAAGAAACAATCCTATATACGTGTGTGTATGTGTATTTATTTATGTATTTCCTCCCCCTCCCTCCTGAAAGTGCAACTAAACATATTTATCATAGAATCATCCCATAGAATCATAGCATTTTAGGAGTTGGAATGAACCTTACAGATCATCTAGTCCCAAACCCCTGCCACAGGCAGGGACACCTCCCAGCAGACCAGGATACTCAAGGC
>NW_008662412.1:483-51661 GCF_000695815.1 Acanthisitta chloris
GGGTGGTTGGATAGATGTTCTTTGAAGGTACTTTCTAACCCAGACTGCTCTGTGATTGGACTGCTGTGGTAATACATAATTTCCTGGAATTAAAGATGTTGCACGTCTTCCTAACTTGATAGCTCTAAGAAACAATCCTATATACGTGTGTGTATGTGTATTTATTTATGTATTTCCTCCCCCTCCCTCCTGAAAGTGCAACTAAACATATTTATCATAGAATCATCCCATAGAATCATAGCATTTTAGGAGTTGGAATGAACCTTACAGATCATCTAGTCCCAAACCCCTGCCACAGGCAGGGACACCTCCCAGCAGACCAGGTTACTCAAGGCCTCATCCAGCCTGGCTTTGAACACTGCCAGGGCTGGGGCAGTCACAACTTCCCTGGACAAACCTGTGCCAGTGTCTCACCACCCTCACAGGGAAAAACTTTCTTCTAATATCTAAGCTAAATTGCCCCTCCTTCAGTGTGAACCCATTACCCCTTGTCCTATCACTGCAGTTCCTAACACAGAGTCCCTCTCTGGCTCCTTGTAGGCCCTTCAGATATTGAAAAGTTGCTCTGATGTCTCCACACAGTCTTCTCTTCTCCAGGCTGAACAGCCCCAACTCCCTCAGTCTGTCGTCTTAGGGGAGATGCCCCAGTCCTCTTACCGGCTTCGTGGCCTCCTCTGGGCCTGCTCCAACAGTTCCATGTCCTTCTTATGTTGAGGGCTTCTGTTTTTCTTGGTGAGAAGAAGTTGTTGAGAAAAAATATCGTGAGATCTTTTGTGCAGTGTTCAGTTTCCTATCCATCTCTGTTTATCTCAGCATCAAGATGGTAAATAAACTGAAGAAGATAAGAGGCATTTACTCTGATCCACGAAAAGATGGATTTCATTTAGCAACTGTCTCTCTTGGTTTAGCAGCTTATTTCATAGAAAGGCAGAACAATTAGTAGTAAATTTGCTTTCATCTGAATGTAAAATGGAGTATTTTCTACAAACTAAACTAAGATTCATTGGAATTACTGAATTTCAGTAAACTGACTAACGGCATATTTCACAGAATCACGGAGTGGTTTGTGTGGGAAAGGAGCTTAAAGATCAGGTAGTTCCAACCTGCCTGCTATGGACAGAGGCACTTTCCAGTATACTAGGTTGTTCAGAGCCCAATCCAGCCTGACCTTGAAAGCTTCCAGGGATAGAGCATCCATGGCTTCTCTGGGCAACCTCTTCTAGTGCCTCACCACCCTCAGTTACAATCAGTAAGGTTCTACTTTGAAAAATGGCTTGTCTTGCAGTCATTTAAGCTTGGTTTTTAATACTGTTGGTGTTCATAGGAATCTAGAAACACTGTCTGTCCAGTGCAGTTTTTGTTCTCTTGGGTTTTATTTTCTTCATTCCGTTCATTCTTGCCTCTTATCTGCAAGAAATGGTAATAATGGATTTGTGTTCACTGTTGTTTTGGCTCTATAACAGAATCATGCACCACTATTAATTATTAAATCAGTTAGGGTTAAGAACTAGACTTACTGTAATCTCTGAAGATTTTAGCCTTTGAACCATTACCAGATAAACAATGTGAACAGAATTTGCTAATATATTAATTGTGACTGCACTCCCAATGGCAAATGCAAACTTCTGATGTTGACCAGTGAAGTTAATATGAACACCTTTAAGCTGTTTTCTTGGAGAAATTTATGACACAAGCATTCTCTGGAGAATGCCATTTTTGTGCCATTTATTTATTTATTTATCTATTTATTTATTTCAATTTACAGCCACGTCTGTTTCATTAGTGCAGTGTTCATTTGGTTTTTCTCGGAAAATATTTTGAATGTTTCGATTTACACAGTTTTTTGGTCTACAGTTTCATGTAATAAAGTGAGAAGCATAGTATTTAAATATTTACTTTGCGGTTTTGGTCTGTGGAGTTTCCCCACTGAATAATATAAAACCAGTAAAGCAGGAGGCAATATATGGCTTTTGTTGTTTAAAAAATACGGTGGTGTATGCAAAGTTACTGTATGTGACTTGTCAAGCCATTAGGACGCATTCTTTTGTTAGAATAACTTAAAAGGAAAAAACCCCATCATGCATATACTTTTTAATGCCTTTGCTTTATATTTTAGTTGTTTTTATCTCCAAGGAGTGACAGTATTTTCTGGAATAATCTGTAGCTGGAGAGACAGGTCATCACCTTCTGTGTCTATTTGTTTTGTCTTGTTTACATGATACCAGGCTCCTTCTGCACAGAGGCATACAATTCTCTAATACCTTCCCATTTCTTTTCAATTTTCTTTTATGGGCACTGACTATCAAAACTCTGAGAAAGTGGTCAAAGCAGAGCCAGAAGCAGGACAAATGTTTATTTGCTGATTGAGTATATCTGTCTGATTTAAAACAGTATTTCAACCTACCAGTCTAGACTGCAGTTTAGGTATAGTGGCATTAATTGTATATACTGCTGTGCTCAATAGCTCTCAGGCTTGTTTGTGTGATTTGTGAGTATTTTTGATGGGTAGAGTTTTTTGCTAGTGTCATTTTTTGATGAGATGGGGTGGGTTTTTTAACCAAAAGGCATGATTGTTGCCCAGCACCCTGTCTGGTAACCTGGCTGTTTATTGTGGAGTTTGTTTTCTGATGTTAGGTGAAGCATAAGAAATAAAATAACTGCACAGCTCATGTTTTAAGTTAATCATCTTCAGTAGCATTATATTTATTATCAGCTTAGAGGATAGAGAGAAAATACTCCGTTACCCCCTGTCTGTGGCGCAATCTGAATGGTTCCATAGTTCAATTCTAACTCTGTATCTGTAGGGTGGATTTTCTGGTCCTTTAATTATTTTTGTCCCCATGTTTTGGCTCCTTTCCAGCTCAACATTGACTGAAGTACAGGTCATGAGAACTGAACACTGATGTATATATACTTTTTATTACAAGTACACTTGTACTGCTAGTTGGAATATCACTGCTGAAGTGTGTTCAAAGAGTGCAACAGCCTCCTGAGCCATGACATTTAATTATTCATGTCTAGATGATTGTTCTAACTTAAGTGCTCTTCCAGATAATTGCTTTTAGGGTGGGTTCATTCACTGTTTTTCAAGCTTATATTTAACAGTGTTGGGATGCACAATATTTGCCTGTGTCTGGTTTACAGGTTAGTCTAATATATATTTTTTTTCTGTGTTAATGAATATTAACTGTTCTCAGCAGCAGTTTAGTGATGGACCAATGTGTTTTAAGTGTTTTGTCATTTTTTTTAAAAAAAAAGTGGTCTTATGGGGAGCCCTAGATTTTTTAATTTGATTTTTTTTTCTATTAAAAATGTGTGAGATTCCCAAGTTTTTGGCTTACCTATGTAAGTTTTCTTCTTTTGCTTCCTTTCCTATCCCGGCTGCTTTTATTATTTTTAATTTTTATTTGTTTTGTATAATTGTGGGTGTCTAGGCTGCTTCATAAAATGTTCTGAAAGTTGTTCCTGTTTTAAGTCTAAGTCCAGCTATTTACACTTCTGTCAGCTTTTGCTGAAGTGGCTCTCATGAACACAATGTACTTATAACATACCTCTACTACTGGTGTTGAACCTCTTTTGTGTACACCGAGCAAATGGTGTACAGTCGTAATCATATACTCCTGCAGTTACTTTTGACTGTGGTTCTGACATATGCTCTTTTTCTTAAGAGGTGTTTCTGTGCGGTGCTTTCCTGGTTTAGAAATCACAGTTTTTAAACTTGCAGAAATACCAAGGTAATTTGCTTGAGACCTTTAACGTTAGTTACATGGCCCTGGCAGATTATACCTCTTTTCCCTTTTTATGAAAGTGTTCAAGGAGTTCCACTTGATTATCTGTTACGTCAGCTGTGACTTCGTCATCAGCTATGGCACTAGGTTTTGTGTCAGGTTTTCTCTGTTAGAACCACTGGCTGCAGGCAAATTCTGAGGTATAAAATAAAGCTAATCACTGAACTTTGGGTTCTGTAGACATTTTCATCAGTTATGCCTCCTTCAAATCTACAGCTGTATATCAGCAATTCTGTGGGTTTATCACCTAGGTGTCTAGAATATTTGTACAAACAGTTCCGCCTCTCCATTTAATTTGATCATTCATTTAACTTTAATCCTTCTTTGATTTTTTTTTTTCTGCTAAATAAGTGCACTCCCTTCCCCATCGCCCCTTTCACTTTCAAGAGTGCAAGGATACTCTGATGTCTCTGGCCATCTTGCCTTTCTGAGTGCTTCTTCTCCATTTGTAACTGTGAAAATTGTCCAAATTCTTCAACTCCGCCTTCTACTGGGATCCAGGGACTAGTGCCCAGAACAGAACTCTGTCATGTACTCTTTGCCTGTCCAGGAGTTCACTTCCAGGTTGTTGTGTTTTCTTCTGGTTTGGAACAGAAATGGTTGAACTGGGTGTCAGGATGGTAAACGTGGGATGTTTATGTCTCTACAATTTGCAAGATCCAGAGTAATTAATCTCATGGAGTGTACTTCAGGCACATGTACCATTTTGCTGTCATTATTTCTGTTAAATACAGTTGGGCAAACCCCTTGAGCTATTCACAGGGACTTGCTTGCATCCACATGGAGTGCACTCTGATGACATAACTATCCCAGCTGTCTGTGACTATGCCTCAGGGTACCTGGAGGCTTCTCCTGTGTTCTGCATGCGCAGTGGTCATGGCTCATCCCCCTTTGGAGCACTATATGACTGTACAGAGTATGTGCCATTGCTTTTCTGTAAGGGTCAATGCCTGGTGAGTCCTGGCAGCAGCTGCTTACCTCTTCTGTGACATGTGAAAACAGCTTTGGGTTGCACTTTGAGGAGAACATTAGGTTTTAGAACCCTGCTGTAAGGAGTTCTGTATCATCTGCAGAG
Organism: Acanthisitta chloris; assembly: GCF_000695815.1. NCBI lineage: Eukaryota > Metazoa > Chordata > Aves > Passeriformes > Acanthisittidae > Acanthisitta > Acanthisitta chloris. Next base: position 5,347 of record NW_008662412.1, read on the forward strand.
GGGCCACATCTGTCCTTAGAAGCTGAGTGCTCCTTCTAATCAAGAAGTAGATGTTCAAGGGCTTAACAGCAGTTGAAAGACTCCGGGATGCTCACGGGCTGCTTTTACCATCATCTAGCTATCAGACTTTCATAGACAGACTTAATCTTACAAAAATGAGAGTTTGAGGCCTATGGGACCACTACTTACCTGTGGGACTCTGTTTTCTTGTGTAACTATGGAGACCAGCAGATATTTGCATAATTTTCAAACGTGCACTAACACAGCTGAAACACAGTTAGGACTTGACTCTCTACTGACACAGATGCAGCCTGTACACTCTGGGGGAAAACATTTCTTTGTCTAGTAGAGCACTTAGCCCTCTTTTCATTCTGCCTGGTGGGCAGTGAATCTGAGGTTAGGCTCATTAGTATGAGAAAGGGAGGCATGGAGCTTTTGGAGGGAGAGCAGCAAAAGGTGCCGAAGGTAACAAAGGGGCTTGAATATCTCTCCTGTAAGGAAAGGCTGAGAGAGCTGGGACTGTGTAACCTGGAGAAGAGAAGACTCAGGGATCTTACCAATTTATATAAGTACCCCAGGGGAAGGTGCCAAGGGGAATGAGCCAAGCTCCTTCCAGTTGTGACCAGTGATAGGGTGAGAGGCAATGGGCAGAAACTGTAACACAGGAGGTTAATTCTGAGCATCAGGAAATACATTTTCATCATGAGGATGACTGAACACTGCCAGAGGTTGCCCAGGGTGGTTGTGGCACTTCTTTCCTGGAGAGATACTAGAAAACCATCTGGACATGGTCCTGGGCTGCTTGTTATAGGTGACCCTACTTGAGATCCTTACAACCTCAACCAGTCTGTGATTCTATGAGAGTGATTGCGCTACAGCATCATCTTGCAGATACAGATCAGCTGAGTCACCAGTTTACCCTGACCTTTAATTAGTGTGGAGGAAATCCAATGGGATTCATATTTCATTGTGCTGCATTTGCTTATCAGTGCTTATGGGTGTACAAAGAATAGTTTTATAGGTAGTCCTAGGGCACTGTGACCGGGTACCTGAGGAAAAATCTGTGAAAACCTTAGCTTTGTAGTTCAGAGGTCTTCCAGCATGCTTCCCTGTCTGGGAAGACAGCAGAGTACTCGTTACCCTGGCTGTGTTGGGTAGTATAAGGCTATCTTTCAGCTGATCCTGAACATCTGCAGGACAGAGGCAGGCTGTAGCTTCAAGGACTTGATTGTAGGCTGAGGGTCCTCTGGGCCTGATCCAGTGTCAGTGCTGCCAGTGATGTCATATCATTATGTAAAGTAGGGCAGTTGTGGTTTTAGGGGTTTGGCAAATCATTGAAAACTGAGTAGACATAGCACTACTGAAACTCCCCAGCTTGGTTGCACAGACTCTGACAATGTCCTTACACCGTGTGTGGAGCACATGCATGATGCCAACCACTTGTAAGCCCAGATCAGTACCCAAACATCCTGATAAGTGGCACTTGGATGTGGTCACAAACTTAGTTGTTTTGCCAGAACTCAGAGATGCTCTGTCTAGTGTCAGCAAATTCCTTTTGCACAAGGCAAATTATTTCTGGATTAAAAGAAGCAGCAGAAGGAAAAATAATCTCTTCTCCTACCCTCACAATACTCATCACTAACAGAAGCATGCTGCAAAGTCAGGAGATTATTTGCAGAGATGAGGGTGAATTCTCACTCTGTACATTCATAAAAGAGAGGGGGAAGAGACCTGTGATTCTCCACAAAGGTCCTGTGCACCAAATGTTTGTATTCTAAAATACATACAAATAGTTTTTTAAAACCACCAGTCTGTTCAGTTGAGGTTGAAAAGGTTGGGAGTGAGGAAAAAGTGCATGCAGTGCTTCTCTGTAACCCTGCCCCACTCAGGCCAGGTACTGGAGTGGCAGAACAGCCAGGTCCTGCCTTGGCTCTTGGCAGGGCTTTACTGCACAAGCTGATAGGACTTTACTCTGGAGTGTGTGGATGCCTCCTAGCAGGCCTGGTGGCTTCTCTTAGAGGACTTGAGGGCATGGCAGGGAGGGACAGGCTTGCATGCAGAGGGGCACCTGCTTCCAAAGCAGCAGATAGTCCCACCACTTTATTACTTTCTTAAGGAACCTGCCTCCTAACTAGGGTTTGTAGATAAGCCTGTACCTACAAGTGACTGAAGTGGTGTACCACATCTCCAGTGTCCCATCTCCAGTACCCTAAAGCATCTTCTGTCTTGGTGTCCTCTGATGACTGTGATATCTGGGAGGGTGAAGCCTGAGGGAGGCTGTGAAGCACACCTTAGCTCTGTGTTGGCTATGCTGCAGGGAAGAATGAAGGTATCAGTATGGTCTTATGGTAAAACATCTACTGCATCGTCAGTTTGGGAGATGTGGGACCTTTGTCAGGTTGCACTGGAGTGGGAATCTTGGCCCATCAGTAGATCTCTCTTTTATTACAAAACTGCTGCTCAGTGCTCCTGTGGAAACTAGGCAGTGAAATCCTTGAGGAGGGCTGGACCTCAGCAAATGAGAGTTGTACTTGTTCTTGGCTTTTTACTGTTATTTTCTAAAAATGCACTCAGGCTTTTTTTCCTTTTGTCATAACCCTGTGTGGTGGTGTGGTTTTGTTGGTTTGGTTTTGGTTTTTTAAGTAGTCTTCAGAGCTCTCAACCTGTAGAATTTCTTTGCATATTTACCTGTAAAATCAAATGATGGCAAGTTGTTTACCAGGCTCTCCTGAGATTATTCCAATAATGGCTATTAGTTGAGTCAGCTGTTTGGGGATATACTATTTTGTTTCCTTTCTTTGTGAGAACCAAGCAATGAAAGCAAGGCAAAAGCCATTTGAATGCTGGATTGTCTTTTTGCCTGTGCTTTCTTAGTAGCCTTCTTTAAGTGTATTGAGGCCTTTGCTTCCTACGTAGATATGTTCTTTGGTCCTGTCCCCCCTCAGAATAAGGTATGTTTTTTAAAAAAAACCAAAACACAACCTCAAAAAGGTGAAACAAACCCTGGAAAACAAAGCAAACTCCTTTTCATGTTATGGAGTAGAAGTGGAGAAAAACTTAAGAACTTCTGGCAGTCACTCTTTTTGCAGCAAACTGTAGTGAACTTGCTAGTTTTCTGGTGTATCCTGCTCTGTCATGAAGTACCTTGGAACGTCTGAGGTTTACAATTTTAAATGAGGGTTTTACCTACCTGCCATTCTCCCTTTGGACTCAGTTGCCTTACTGATGAATTCCTTTTTACAGACTGGGGAAAAATGATTCTTTGCCGCAGTCATTTTGCAGCAGGAGACATCCCTGAAGGATTGATAATGTAAATTCCAAAGTTTATTGCTTTCACGGTAATCTTGTTCACAGTTTCAGGCAGGTCTTTAAGTCCATCAAGCAAGGTAGATTATTTTTGTGATTCTATCTTGTGACATAAATGTCACCGAGGAGTATTTCCTCTTTTTCTTAAGCTAATGGTATCCCTGTAACAATAAGTATCTTGAGCTGCTTTCTCTTCACAGTAATCTCTTTGTAATTATAGTGTTATGAGTTATATTTCAGAATGATGCTGGAAGTTACACCAGGCTTTATTCCTGGATCAATTAGTGAATCCACACTCATCATCATTTCTCAAACAAAATGATGATTCAGACTGACCTAGGGTTGGTTTTGGTTGTTGGTTTGGTTTGTTTTGTTCTTTTTTTTTCCCCCATTTGCTTTGTAGTGCTTTTGATGCTGTAAATTACCAGGGAATGACAGCACATTGCCAGCTTTGCTATTTTTCTGTGATGCACTTAATCATTACAGTTCGGATCCTCTTGCATGATTTTGTTTCTAAATGATAAGGAGTTTGCTTTCAACTCAGGACTTCATGGATCATTCTCTTACTTTCACACAATAGCTTTTCTATTTGGAAAAGTGTCATACTGAAACTAAATTTTCAAGTAGGGGAAGGAGTAAGGCAGGAGTTGTCACTCTTGTAGGTGATGCTGTTCCCCTCTGTAGTGCATCAGCCAGTTTATAGGCTGAGATGGAAGAGAGTCTGAGCTACCAGTGCTACCAAAGAGACAGATTTTAGTTTACATTGTCTGGAAATGCTTGCCTAGGAATAGTAAGATTAGATAAGATCATGTCTTATCCAAGACTCCTCGAAATGTCTGAACTGAACTTCACATTTAAATATCTTGGGAACATCTTCTTGTTACAATTCCATAAAAGGCAACTATTTATAGAAGTTCCTTTCCATTCTTTCTGTCGTGTACAGTCAGGTACTGATGGTTTTGGTGGCAGCAGTAGTTAATTTTTTTTCAGAAAAACCTTACTGTGAGATGGATTTGAATGTGCTTTTTATATTTGGTCTAAATTATGCAGTCATACTGGTATGTGGAAGTAATTTTGACTAATATTGTTGAATGCATGCATGAAAGACCCTGTCACTCCTATAAATGTGTATTTAAAGGCACAAAATTCAATAATTTATTTGCAGTACATCCATCTTCTTCTGTTACTGGCTTCTCACACTGCAACTTTCAACATGGTTGCACATCTTATTGTATATGTTCATCTTCATCATGCCATACTCTGTAGGTGAAGAATCCGTTCAGAGAGGTTGCAGGATTCCCAGGGAGAACTGTGTCCTTTGCCAGGGAGCACTTCAGTGCTTATTCACCCATTGACCTGATTTAGAAGCCCAGGCAGAACAGAGTGAGTGAGTAAGCATGAATGTAAATAGGCAGATCTGGCAGGATCAGAAGCTGAGACTACCTTTGCATTGAGGGTAAGAACATGACCATTTTTGTTCCCTCTATCTGATGATGCTTCCTGCTTTTCAGGAGATCAGTGCAGGCTGAGACTGAGTTATTTTTCTTGAGAAGTTGAAATTGTCAGTTCAAACTGGTCTGGCCAAACGTGAAGGTAATTAAAGTTCTTCCATATCCTATGTGACTTTGCTAAACAGTAAGCTGGTTTAAGTTAGAAGAGCTCATTTCCTCCTCTGCTTGTGTTTTGAAGTAGAGAAAATGTGCTCACACTTTAGGCTGGGCTTGCTCTGGTAGCCTGACTTGTCAGGTGAGCCCATTTAATTTGTAGACTCCATTGACACTTAGAAACCACTCCTTGGTTTTGCCAGCATCAGGGTGCTTTTGAGTAAGTGAAAAGCAAAGTTGTAAACAGCTAGAACTTAAATGCCAAAAACTGAGGATGTACAGGCTTTGCTCAGTAGAAATATAGTGCAGCAGAGTACAGATAGGAGATCTTTGCAGTTGTGAAGTTGGGCCTAGATCCCAAGTCATTGTCCTCTTGTGTATGTAGGAGGAACATGTGTCTGGGCCATCCATGAAAGCCCAGCTGAGGGCTGTCAGTAAAATTCCCACAAAGAACTGTGGTACATGTCAGTAGCCTGAGGCAAAGCCATAGTTCAGAGCAACAGTTTCCAGGTATGAAGTATGTTCTCATGACATACCTAATAGGAGCTTTTGTAATAGCATGTTGCCCTGTCATCTTCTGCCTCAGCCTCAGGAGTCCACAAATTAAAATCCACATTAGACTGTTGCTGTACTGCAAACCCTGACAGGTAAAGAACTCTGGAAGCTTACAGTGCCAAAAGCAAACGTTAAAGATAGTAATTAACAAAATGGCAGTCTCAAAAGTAATTATTAATTAATTCCTTACAATATCTTTTGGTTCTGTTAAGCAAGGATAACTAACTAGGAGATGCACAAAATCAACAGCAGGTACTTGTTGCTTGTGCTGCGTATAGCAGTGGTATTGAGGATTCAGCTATATTGTTCATGGGGGTTTTTTTGGATCCTGATTGATAAATACTGAATAACCTTTTAAGGCATAGAAAAGCTTTTACTGTATAGACAGACCTATTACCATAGTCAGATTTCTACTTAAGAGAATAGCATCCTGACTAAAATCAGCGTGTGCGCTTTGAGTGGACATGTTAGATTACTGTTAGGTTTTGTGAAATAAGCCTGGTCAGAGTCTCTGAATCAGGTGGAGCAAAGTTGTACTGTAAAGGAGCCAAGGATGTTCCAGATTGATTCTTGTTTTCACACTACTGTCTTTATGGGTGGTAACAGCACAAGAGTGTTTGTAATGAGAGGGAACAGTTACATAGCACTGCACATTTCAGAATGCTGCACACCCACTAGCTAATCAGTCACTCTGTCACCTCCACAAGGCAGGAAGTAGTTAATTATTATTATCCCTGTGAATGCGGGTGGGGGAGTGCAGACAAAGCCTATGTGTAAGTTAGCAGATGAAGTGAATGAGAGTGGGTCTGTAGGGCAGAAGAGTGGGTGCTGAGAACCCCATGTCCATGATCAAGGGGTTTTCTTTCTTTAACCAGGTCTGGTCTGATCTCAGGGGCTAAATGCCTTCTTGTGATTAGAATGCATTAGGTGTGGTCCTTCCGTTTTGACTGGTTTCATTCTAAAGAAATCCATGTTCTCACTTGGAGATAGTTTGATGGTAATGAAGGAGAGCACAGAGAGCAAAGATGTTGAGAAGGCTTAAGCTAGGTTCAGAACACTTTTGAAATAAACGCCAGTGTGTGTCTACCCACAGGAACACTTCAGTGAATGGTTTCAGGTGGGAGCTTTGCCATGCCTACAGGTTAGTTGTTTAGCTTGGAGCAAAGGAGGCTCAAGGGCAACGTTACCACTCTCTACAGCTACCTGACAGGAGGGTGTAGCAAGGTGGGGGTTGGTCTCTTCTCCCAAGCTACAAGTGACAGGACAAGAGGAAACAGCCTCAAGTTGTGCCAGGGAAGGTTTAGGTTGGATATTGGGAAAAGTTTCTTCACAAAAAGGATTGTCAAGCATTGGAACAGGCTGCTCAAAGAGGTGATCTAGTCATCATCCTAGAGTGTGGTCAGGGGCATACGGTAGACCTGGCAGGATTAGGGTAATGGTTGGACTTGATGATCTTATGGATCTTTTCCAGCCTAAATGATTCTGTGATTCTGTGCTTTTCAGAGCTGCTAAGGACACTTAAACTGAGAAAAAAAAATCTTATGTTTGCAGGGATCTCCAAATAGCTTTGTATATACATGAAACAAAAACCTGGTCCTAGCAGTCAGCTGCTACTCTGCACAAAAATGATGGAACTGCTGTTTTATCTCAGGAATTTTACTTTGCTGTTACTGCTGAGGGATAATAAAATACTACTCCTTTGAAACAGATTGATTTAGGCTTAGAAACATCTTTTAATTAAGTCTGATTTTCATGAGGAACATGAGCTACTTACTCTCTTTTTCTGTGTATCAGTGCCAGTAGTAATTTAAAGTCAGTAGTCTATTACATGAAAAAACTTGGAATAACTTATTGTCTTTATGGTATTTTTTATTTTAAATTGCCTGAACCATTAATGATATTTCATTCCTCCTCTGCTTTGCTTCCCATGTAGGACCCTGCAGATAGTTTATATTACAACATAATTAATTGATTAGAAAAATGTTTATTCTTTGATTAGGAAGTGTCAAAACTCTTTGGTTATTATTTCTTTGTTAACATCTAAATTACAAGTCTTTTTTGTTTGATTTGACTTTTTATTTCAGTTAATGGTCACAGCTACTGTCAATTCATATCAATATTCTTAAACAGAAACATCAAAAAAACAGATAGTTCTCCTTCTGCCACTCTTTGCATGTGCAAGTATGTTCATACAGCCTTTAAAATAATTTTGGCTTACACAGTCTGTGTAGCTGACAGCAGTGTCATTAGAAGGAGGGGGTTGGTGCTGGCTTTCCCCAGTTTTATATCTACAAAATTACTCTGGATTGAATTTTTGGTCATGCTTTAAAGAGAGCCAGATGCCTTTAACTTCATGTACAGTTATCTCATGCACATTTCTCAGAATTTTTTGTTTTTGCCACCAATAGGAGTGGAAGAGCAAATTTTAATTTAATACAGGGATGAGAAGCTTTTGGTCAGACTGTTGATAGAGTATGTTTGAAGTGTTGAAGTGTGTGTCAGAAATTGTCCTACACTAAATAGGAAACAACAATTCTTTGTCCATCAGTTGAGTTTATAAAAGAGCAAGCTGCAGTGTTGCAGCAGTAAAGTATTGCCTGGTCTGTGATCTCACGCATTACTGAAAGCAAGAAATTCACAACCTTATTTAGGCTACAGTTCACCACCATGGATCTTGTATTACTCTTGGTAAGAAAAAGTAGTTGTTTCTTAAGTATAATAAAAATGAGAAAGCAAAACATGTAAAAATTCTTGAGGCAGGATTGGATCTGGAGCTAGATAATCTGCCAGCTGAATTCACAGGACATGGAAATATGAAACATTGACTTCATTGTCCAACTTCACAAACAAAGAGAGTCACAGACTGTCTGTCATGGCTTTGCAGAGAGTTAGTAAATGCACCGTGAATTTTGTTAGAAAGGTGATCAGTTCAGGCAAACAAATCATAGTGTAATTACACAATGCATTAGATTGTAACTAAGATTGCTGGTAAGATAAATAAATTACGAAACATCTATTCATGCAGTGTTATGTTAGCAATCCTTCCTCACAAAAGGCAATGTTTTTGTTTAATAACAGTCTGTTTTGTGATTGTGTGGTCTCAAGTCAATCATGAGTACAGTATTGCATATGAAACAATAGCCATACAGCACGAGTTGACATAGAGGAACTGTCTCTTTGCCCAAAGAAATCAGATTGGTGATACAGTAGTTGTCAGTAGTTGCAGTATGAAACCCAGTGCCATAGGTGCCTTCCAACAAAAAGTTTGATCTGCAGAAACAGGGGTGGTTGCATTCGAGTCTTGCTAATTCAGAAAACACCTGTGCAAGGGAAGAGGAGAATATAAGATACTTAATTTAGGCTTTAGGCCACAGTATTTAGGACTATTGAAATGTAGAACTTCTTTTTTTCACATTTCACAAGCCTTCCAGAGTTAACCAAATACTAGATTGCCTGCAGTAATCTATTGTTCAAGGGACAAAGTGTTTGTATTACTGGAAGGTGATATATAGTGTACAAATCATTGCATCTGCATTTATTTTGTCCCAGGTTGTCACAGGATCTGTGTTTTACTGAAGACAGCCTGATGGTGGAGGCTGTGTGGTCAAAAAGGAGTTTGTAATGTCATGGAGTGTCTGAAAGCAGAACTTGAAGTAAATCCAAATGGCACTGTGTGGACATGTAGTTTGAATGGAGCAGCTTCTCTGCACAGAGGTTATTCTTGATATTGGCTTCTGTTTTTGAAAGGAAATAACGTAGGTAACATTTTATTAACTGTGATTTGAAATGGATAGCTCATGTAGAAAAATACTTGGTAGGTTTTTTAAATGTCACTAAAATCTAGCATACAGGTCAGATTTATAGGGGAAAAAAATCCCAAACAAGAAAAACAGCCTTGAAATCAGTGCTAATTGGTACTTATTGGTTAGGCACCAGCAGCTTTTAAAAGTAATGCAGAAAGATGTCATCGATAGCTGTTGGTTTTGATTGTTTAGAGTAAGTAAACACTTTTCTGTCACAAAAATTAGCAACAGTAATGCAAACACATTGGTGAGGAACTGTTCAGAGGACCAGTAGATCACATACCAGCAGGTGTAACCACACTCTGCTCAATCGTGTTCTTGTTCAGGTAAATGTGTGTTTCACCTCCACGTTGAGAAGAAATGGGGTCATGACCAGTACACTCCTGGTTTTGTGATGTAGCAAAATACCTTGTGAGGGATTTCTTCTCAAATGGAAGTTAAAAAGCATTAGAACAGGTTAATAATAAACTTGTAACAGCAGAGCTGCATTAGAGAAAATGTAGAGAATTAGTGGAAAATTAAGTGTTTTGCTGCTTTCATTTGATAGTTTAGATTAAAAATACAGTGGTTACTATAAAATTATGGATTTCAGTCTTAAAATAAATTTTTCTTGATTTGTTAGTATACTGTAATGTAGATTAAGTCACTTTTTAATACAGTGTTTTAAGATGTTTAACCTTCTCATTAGCTACTGAGTCCAGCAGGATTTACTGAAATAAGACTAACAAATTAGTTTGATAAAGCTTGACATTTACACATAACTACCCATGCAAAAAACACTGTGGAACAGCTGATGTGTGTTAACTGGCCACACCATGGTAACTATTCTCAGACTCTTCTTTCCATCTAAAAAGTCTTTTAGGTACTTGGGTTATTAAGTGGTGGGCAGAGGATTTTGGAAAGCATATGATGCTCCTTATTCCTTATTTTTCAAGGATGGCTCTAAAATGATTAAAACAGACATTGCACTATATTCTTTTCTTGTCTACTCTGTGTCTTTCCCTCATGCATATTAATAAGGCCATGGTTTGCCGTAACCTGTTGGGACTACTTAGAGAGTGAGGGTGGCAGAATAAAATCCTTAATGAGGATCACAGGAAAAAAAAGGGGTTGTGATTAACCTTTCCTGAGGTCATTATCACTTTCTTTAATTTCATTTTCCAACCTATTCAGTAACTTAATTTCTATGAAGTGTGACTGTCTTGATTTTTACTGGTGGCATCAGTGGAATCAGTATAGAAAGAGATAACAATTGCAAAGTTGGGGAGGGGTGGGTTGATTTCGATTTTTCCCCTGCAAATAACCTGAACATAACTTTTATTGTCTTAGTTGCAACAGGGTTTGCAATTTATTGTAGTTAAGGTAATAGAAATTTAATGTTTTGATCCTAAGCTGCGCAGTGTAAAAATCCATGTTTTTATGCAAAGAGTGTGTTTTCTCTTGCCTTCTGTTGCAAAGTTAGATTTGCAGAAATAATTTTGTACTCACAACAGAAATTTCTGGTTTTGGGATTTTCACAGTTTGGAAGTTTCTTATTAAAGTATAGAAAACTCTCTCAATTTTCCGACTTGACAAGTTGTTTTGTTGGGGGTAGAAAGTACTTGGTAGGTTGAAGTGAAGTTACATCATACCTGGCAAAAGTGCTGGGCTCTAAAAACTTGTGCAGAAGCCTTTAAATGTATTTTTACTTCATCTTTAGAAATGCAGAAAACTGTCAAGGTGACACGACAAAACTTGGCTTTAAAGCTGATCTCAGATGACAATAAAAAAGGATTGACATTTATCTGAATAAAAACATTAATTTCAAATTTTGTGTTGGGGAATAACACAGAGTATTGGGGATTCACTGATTTGTTGTCTTAACACATTTCTGCTGTCCTGTGTTTCGTCTGCCATAGACTGTAGTCTTTAATGGCATATTTGAATCAATTAAGTTGCTCTGTCAGAGTTGACAAACCTACAGTTGTTTCATTGATAACATTTTCCAGAACTGCCTCAAATTGAAGCCCATCCCCAGAACACTTCAGTGTTAACCTTTTACTAATGCTCAAAGGCTTCCAGTGGTGGTTGGGTCTGTAGGGCAACAGTGTTGGAGCAGATGGGATTTTTTTCTTCCATTTCTTCTATGAATGATGAGACGGCTGCAGTCAGCCAAGTACAACAAAAGCTGACAACTGACCAGGGGGAAAAAGGATACTTCAGAACTACCTGGCTATCACATCATCTTCTGCTTCCCCTCCTCTTGAAAACAAAGTGTCACAATGCATGGACTGGGGTTGGCTACTGCTGAGTGGATCCTGATCCTCCTTCAGTCGCCTCTTGCTCACCAGTGTGACGGCAGCCAAATGTCTCCATGTTGCTTGTACTTGGAGGCTCAGGAGAGAACTTCAAATGCCCCAGGAATAAATTCTGTACCATGAGCTGTGTAGGTAACTGCCTTTTCTGCTTCTAGGCTGTGAGCAAATGAAGGGCCCTTTCCTCGTACTCGCTTGCCCAGGGCCAAGCTGTGCCTTGGTGGCAGTGCTTGGTGGCAGCTCCCACCCTGATGTCCCAGGTGGGAGTGGTTTTTTCACACACTGCTCTCCTCTGCTGGCTTGCCCAGTGCAGAAACCTGCAGAGTGAGGCTGTTCAGCTGCTGATGGACTCAGGAGCAGAAGTGGTGTCCCAAGGACCTGCACAGTCAGGGGTGGCAGCACCTCTGTGCTCAGTGGTGATGTTTCAAATTCTGCAGGATGACAGCTAAAGCTTAATGAGAGGTGTTGGTCAGAAGTTGTGACATCAGTGTAGGAGCTTTGGAAAATGTTAGCATTTTCAACATTTGTACTTGCCATAAAATGAACTTATAAGATTGAACTAGTGATGTTATGCTGTAGTTTTTTTTATACATCGGAAAGGTCTGGATTATTTTTTTAGTGATTGTAAGCTATTATCTGTAGCTTCTTTGTTTCATCCTTCCTTTCTCCTAGAACAAGCCTGAGAATGAAGAGAACATTTTTAATTACTTCAGTTGCGTTTCCCAGAATTTTTAGTGATACATCTTCAAACAGTCCAATCCTATATGAAAGGGAATTAGAGACTACAGCTTAAAATATTTTTTGAAAATTGAAAAATTGATGGAATTTCAGATCAGACGTTTCCTCCACGCATTCATGCGCAGGGACCTCCTTACATCTGCAGGCCTGGTGTAACTCTAAGCTATTTTTTGCTTTGTTTTTTTTATTTCCTACTGTGAGGGTATAAAAGGAGCAGTGTAAAAGTAGAAGTAAATACAGAGGTGCCAAATATAATCACCTTTCAGCATTGTGCCCTTGTGATTGTTGGAAGTAAATCCTTGTTTAGCTTTGGATGGTTAACTCTGTGGTTTGTACTGATGGCTGGATGTGCACTTGCTTGTTTGGTCGTGGTTTTTTTAGCTGAACTGAAATTACAATAAAGAAAACTATAAAGAATGTTGGCTTGTGTGGATAACATTTTAATAGCCCAGAACATGAACTAAAAATTTGGACTGGAACACTTCTCATCTGACTGTTGTGCAAAGGAATGACGTATAAAATAAATGTTTATTTCCTGGAAGTAAAAGTTTCCTCTAGAAAGAAAAAAAATGGCTAAGAGAAACTAGTCCTTCTGTCTGCTACCTTGTGCCTCTATGAACTGCAGTTGTGTTATGATTCTTTGCCCTGACAGTTAAATTTGTTCCTATTTTGGTATACTAAATCAGAACATGAACAGATCCTCAGCATTACCATGTTCTTGAGTATCTTGCTCCATAGCACTGAAAGGGACTAAAGTATATTCAGTGTAATCTCTGAAACTAGATGCAAGTATAACTGGTGAAAAGCAAAATTAACTGAATGTCCATGAAACAGCCACCCAGCACCATAGAAAGCTTAATTCCTCAGGGTCTTAAGCAAATTTAGAACTTTGTCTCAGATCAACCAGGAGTTATAATGCAAAAAACTTAGGTAAATGTCAGTGAACAGCATGTGGACTTTAATTAAACAGAAAGCCACATGTAATTTCAGAAGAGGTCAGAGCTATGAGGAGACTCTAGGAGACAAAGGAGGTGGTGTTTTCTAAGTTACATAGCTGCATCTTGGTAGTATGTGCTACTGGCTAGAGCTGATGTTTGGGTAAAACAGTAGTTGTAACTCAAACCCCATCTAGTTCCTGCATTTCTGGAGGTTTCTTCTAATTTTGTAAAAGATCCAGCAAAAAGATACTTTTCTGAGAGGCAACAAAGCATGTTGCTTTTCTACAATTTTCACTGGATTCTGATTTTAAAATCATATTTGGTTTGATATGAAAGATGGTTTTTATTACCTGTCTAAGTAGAAAACAGATATTTATCAATCTGTACATTCTTTGTTGATTCTGTGTGTGTCAAGTAAGTAAATATAAAAAAATAATAACAAAAACCTAAAAACTTTCAGAGGATGTAATAACCTGATCTCTAGAGGTTATGTAATGAGGTCTAAATAAATATGTACCTTCAGCAAAAAGGTAGTTATAAAGAGGATCAGCAGTTTCTTTGAAGAGAACATAGAAGTCCTGGAGCTGTAAGGTTTGAGTTGTCTGAGGTGTGACTGGAAGCTTTTCCTTTGAGCTGCTGAAGTAGCTCAACTGAGCAGATTGGTGTTGTGGGAGCTGGGCTTGGTTTGGTTAGCCTGAGGAGGCATGAGCTGTCTGCTCAACAGTGTGGTGCTTCAGTCTGCTGCTTCCTGATTTCTTCTCTGCTGGAGAAGGAGTACATCGAAATGTTACTCTGTTCAGCCACAGGAAAGCAATGCTTTAAGTGGAATGGATGCTGGTACACTGTGCAGTTAGAAATGCAAATGCAAAATGATGGGATTGCTTCGACTGCTTTGCCTGGAGAAGAGAAGGTTGTGTGGAGACCTTGGAGCAGCCTTCCAGTATCTGAAGGGGCTACAGGGAAGCCAGAGAGGAACTCTTTATTAGGAGCTGCAGGGATAGGACAAGGAGAAAATAGGTACAAATTGAAAGAGAGGAAATTTAGGTTAGATATTGGGAAGGATTATTTTCCTGTGAGGGTGGTGAGACACTGGCACAGGTTGCCCAGGGACGTGGTGGCTGCCCCAACCCTGGCAGTGTCCAAAGCCAGGCTGGATGAGGCCTTGACCAGCCTGGTCTGGTGAGAGGTGTCCCTGCCCATGGCAGAGGGTTGAGACTAGATGATCTATAAGGTCCATTCCAACCCCTAAAATTTTATCATTCTATGACCAGTAAAACCTGTTTGCATGTCCCTGGTATCTTTACATACTGTGCTCTTACTGACCCAGTAGTAATTTTCATCCCTCACTTCCCCCCAAGATTTTTAAAATTTTTCAATTATTTTCATGAGCACATGCTGCACCTGAGAAGAATGGTGCATTTCCATTGTCATGTACTTAGCATGAAAATACCCATGTGGTGTAGTGTATAAGGCTAGCAAGGTTATCCTCTCAGAACTATTCAATTTACCTTCTTTTTTTTTTTTTTAATAAAAAGCAGGGATTTTTTTTTTTAGTGGAGAATCTAATTATAAATTTTTAATTATAAAACTGTTCTTTGGTTATATTACCCTTGACCTGATTTCTTAAATTCAGAGTGTGCCAGTGGTATATTTATGTCTGTAAAGTCTTCATCACATTCTGTGTGTATGTATGCACATGAAAGTATGTGCCATGGGCATTATTTACATTAAAATAAGCAAGGAACGTGACTAAAACATGAATTTGCTCAGTCTTTCCTTTATCAGTGTTATTCAAAACTTACTAGATTTGAAGTGGTTGAAATTAGCAGTGGACTGAGATATAACAGTTGTATGATTCCTGTCCAGCTAATGAGCTAACCAGCCCTGGTCCCTTCTCCTTGTGGGAGGAAAAAGTGTGCAGGGGGTCTACCTTCGTTTTGGAGCTGCTTAATTAGTGCACGTCTGCTTGCAGTGGCTGAGAAGACATAAAATCGAAGAGGATGGCAAAAAATAAATAGCTAGTGCCTCTCTCCAGGGGAAGCAGCAGTTAAAAAGCACTCTGAAGTTAAGGACGATCTGCCATAAGCTGCAGGAAATGTGCCACAATATCTGGAACTGTGTTTCCCTCTGGGTGGATTTATAATGTGCTTGGCCTTGGAGCCTGCCTGGGTTTCACTGCATGTGTGCACACACCCTGCCTGTGTGTGCTGAGAAGCACATAAAGTTGTGAGCCACACTCTGAATGCAGGAAAAAGGGGAACACAAACCCAACACTTGAGCCTCTCACAGTATTTGAGGGATGAAAGTAAAAATGGAGTCATGTGTTTTTATTGTACTGCTGCCATGCCAGAGCTCCTTGTCATGGTCTGTCACCTCTGCTGGGCTCTGCGTGTGCCTTGTGGGAGAAGAGATGAAGGAACACAGCTTGTAGTAAGGGACAGGTCTTTTGAGAGCACAGTCTCTCTCATTGTGGGTTAATAACCTCTGAGAATCTTGCACATGGAAGGAGGCTGGTGAGAGAACAGCCCTGGGCTGTGTGTAGCCCTGCTTGTCCGTGGGGTGAGGGCTGGCCAGGAGGAGCCTTGGCCCTGTAGAGGAAGGTGAAAGCACTGCCAGGTCTATTCATGGCTGTGGATTTGAAAGTGGTGTCTGCATTGGACTTGCCCTTGCACCCTCCATCTCATCTCATTTCTTCCTCTCCCAGCAGCAGTTAACCTGCTGAAGCTCCCTGCCCTGCTCTGTTTTCTTGTAGGACGTTTCTTTTTCCCTGTAAAATACCTAAGCTATCCCCACTCTACCCTCTTTCTAGTTTAATGCTGTGGTCAGCTGTAATGACATTGAGGCCAGACCCAGGTGGAGTAACTGAGTTGGTGGTGCATGGGAGTGAAATGGGTGCCCATTCAAGGAGTGGGTATGAGGGGGCCTGAAACTGGGTGGGTGTGGGTTTCAATTGTCACCACCTCTTCAGTCTTCCCAGGGAAGGAAGAAGGGCTGTGGAGTATCCACTTCACAGTGGCAGGAGGGAAAGGGGATAAATATGAGGCAGAAATACTTACTCTAAGACTTCATGTTCAGCTTACACCATTACGACAGTATTACCTTTATGGTGCTCTCAAGGTGTGTTTTCTTGGGAAAATGTGGAAGATACACAATGTGTGGTACAAGTTGTAAGGTATGTTATTAAAAAACTTACGCATTACTCAGGCAGATTCCTTGCTGCAGTTGGTTTGTACTGCACTTTCACCCTGCACTTTGCTTGTACTTATGTGTAGTTGGACTGAAGCAAATATTTATCAATTTAGTGCTAGGGGTATGTTTGAGGCTTGAAAGAAACCTTCTGTCTTGTGTCTAGTGCTGGCTGTGAGTGGACCAGGGGAGCTGTCAGACAGGTGTCTGCATACTGACACTTCATATATAGTTCCTTTATGTTTCTAATGTAAGTTTGATAATTGGACTAGTAAGCTGACTCTTGTCCAGTTATGTGTTCAGAAACAGCTGTCATGTTATTTTATTAGTACAGAGGTTGCAGAGAGCTCTGAAGCATGAACAGCAAAACCCATCAGCAGAAAAGACCAAGGAAGATTCTTGAGTGTCTTCCTCTGGAGTACATAACCTAACACAGAAATACCTCAAATGGTTTTGTGGGGAAAATGCTGTTCTCTTCATTCATAAGAAGAATCAGCATGATTTGCTTTCCTTTTGTATTTTTAATTCATTGAAATCTATATGAAGATGTTCTTTCTTTGGCATGAATGAAGGACATACAAGAAGGCTGAAAACTGAAAGGGTTTTTTGTTTGTTCATTTGGATTTTTCCCCTGAAAGGACTGGTCCATGGTGTCTACACTAAAGCTCAGAATTTGAGTGAATATCATTCCTGGAAGCAATGGCCAGTGCTACAAAGCAGTTGCTGTTCTTAGTTTTTAATGTAAGATAATGGTATTTAGTGATACCAGAAACCCTGTTTGACATAAAGATTGTATCATAACAAAAGTGCTACTATGCATTGACTTGTTTTCAGTAAAGATGCATTTATACTAGTTTGGGTATAGCAAAGCAATTACCTTTTAGACTTTTCATATTCTAAGAAACAAAATGCTCTACTGTCTACTTTCAGCTCCTGGATGGGGCCCTTTTTTGTGAGTGGTTAAGTCAAATGTTTGCAACAGGCTCTCAGAATAGAGCTCACAAACATAGAACAGGGTAAATAGTAAAACAACAAACCCTTTGGAAAGTGTGTTTTCATGTTTTGCACTTGTTGTTAACATATTGTTAAAAATGAACAAATGACACAACATGATTTTTATCAGCATTTCATATGGATACAAATGCACGAGGTATACTCTGAGCACTACAGTACTTCCACAAAGCACAGGTTAGAAAGTAGGTCATAGAATTTCTAACTATACCTTATGAAAGCAGAACATGCAAAATTTAAGGCTTCGTGTGCATGGAAGATGCAGCTGTTGTTTTGTTGATGTGCTCTTATGCATGATAATTATGTTTGATAATAGAACATGTCAAGAGGTACAGATTCTCCCCTTGCAGTTTTAATGATGGTGTTTTCATTTGGGTGGAAGAATGGTAGAGCACGGTGTGGGGGCCGCAGATAACCCCCCAAACTCTGTCCTGTATCTTAGACATGAAGATCACTTTTTCTGAAGACATAAGTATTGCTTAAATTAGTAAAGGTATTATTCCCTGCCATGATGAAATAAAGGAAAACTATTACCATTTTGCATGCTTATCAGTATTTGTCCTTGCTTTCGGTTAATCAAAGTGGTTTATACTGTCCCTGAAATGGTGTCTCTCAAAGTTGCTAGGAGTAGGATTCATGTTTGTCTCTTTATAATGCCTCTCAGTAACAGGAGGTGAAAAACACTTGACAGACTTTACCATTATCATACTCATACATTTTGCATATCTTCCTTATTAAAAGTTTAGAGCTGACTCAAGCCTTCTTGCCATGGGGGGAAGCTAAGCTCTCATACTGACATTCACCTCCTGGAGACTAGCAGGACAGGTATGGTGATATTGTCTGTCACAGCTCCCAGCTTATGTGCACAGGTGAAGGACCATAAGTGGAATATAAAAGAAAGGTAAAAGATTTAAACCCCAAACCCAGTTAGCAGGTAAGCTAGTTTTCACAGAAAATCAGGTGATGGGCAACGTATTGCTACCATTTTCTTTCAATAAATAGCTTGCAGAAAACATACATGTTGATTTATAGGTTGTATATGATACTGATCTCAAAGAAGATATATATTAGAAAAAACCCAACCTGACAGGTAAAAGAATAAAAAAAAAAAAAAAAGGTTGGATGAAGGGGATATTGGTTTATTTACCTGGATTTTTATCAGGCTTGTCAGTTGGGTGCAAACTGTATGCTTTTGGGAACAATGATTGATTCTGACATGCTTGTGTCTTGGTATCTCCTTGGGTCTGTTTTCCAATGCTATACTCTGCCCTCACATATGGGTATAAAAACACATTTAAAATCAATTGCACACAAGTTTCTAAAGTCAGATTTGGCCTTTCCTCTGTGCCCGGAAGGCAAGAATTTGTATAGTTCTGTCTTTCAGTGATGCTAGTGTTCACTTCTGGTTTTGCTTATATGTTTTCTGTAGAATGAACAGGATGCAGCAGACTGACTTTAAACAGTTTGCTGCTGGGTTGAGTTGCAAGTACTACAAAGGAGATAGTTTTGAGGGTGAAACTTGATTTGTGGCACTTCTGCACAGATGAGCTCTTCAGGCAGAATTTGTTGAAATTGATCCAAACCCTATAATATGGAACATTAAGGACAGACTGGAAAGAGTTGTTTCTTTTCGGGGAGTCTCTGGTTCTTCAGAGGGATCCCTGCAGGGGAAGTGAGGACAAGGTCACGCAGGGTGAGGTGCTGTCCTACTCCAAACCCATTTACAAAACTCTGTGAAATCTTGAGGAATTCCTTGTCCTCTGTGAAGGATGCCAGTTTATCTCTTCTCTTGCTTTCTTGCCTCTGAATTACTCATAAACTATAAGAAGATAGCTCTAGAATGGTGAAAATTATTTGTTTATAGCTGTAAAAGATCAGGAGGTCCTTATGTTTTGTTGGATGGAGGCTTTCAGGGTGGTCATAATTTATGTTGTTGCTTATTTGTTTGCTTTGTTGTTTGGTTGAGGGTTTTTGTTTTGTTTTGTTTTGTTTTTCCTGAATTGGAGAGAGGAGGATGCTGCTTTGCAGTAATGGGCTGTGCCTAGCTGTATCGTAGTGCCGTGTGGTTTCGATTATGTGGCACAAAGCTATATTTGATGAACTGGATTTCGTGTAAAGGAGTTTGAGAAGTTCTGTTCCATTAAAAAGCTTGAATTAATACGAATTTAAGACGCTGCAGAACATCAGCTGAATTTAAAATTTTAATTCTGTCTTCCCAGTCATGACTAATTCAGTGTCTTAGTCTTTACTGTCGCAGCCACCTGGGCTGCTTTAATTCTGTCACCTGTACAAAGAGGATGAGTATTAGTTCTGTTTCTCTGAGTTTCTCTGTGGCTGCACTAGGGTCACAAGCAAAGTTCATTATTTTTCTGTCATAGGAAGCATTCAGACTAGCTGTCTGCATAGTGGGAGGTGTTCTTTGGCTTTTTAAGGGAGATGTTAATACAATTTTTATAGTGTAGGTAAGGAAGAGATGCAACAGCTTTAGTAATGTTTATAATGGACAATATTTGTTTAGCTTTTTGTAAATAATTAAGATACAGTTATTCTTGAAACAACTTGCTCTAGATGGATGTAGATGTTTCTTGTTACTTCTTTGATGTAGTTCTCTACTTCATGAGCTACTTAATAAAATTCTACTCATCGTTTCTTGGAAGAAATCTTCTGTCTTGCCAGGCTCTTTTTTGTTGTTACATTAGTAATTCATTAAGTGATACTGTGTTTTCTTTCCTAGAATATTGATAGTCATCTTAACTAAGTGTTTATAAATTACTAGATGATACAGAGGAGATAATTCAGTGAATGGCAAAATGATTATGGGCTTCCTTTTTTGAAAGCAAGTGGGATATGCAGATGTGAATTGTGAACAAAATAATAAAGAACATGATTATGTAGAGATTTTCAATTAAAGATATTCTGCCAGTGAAATAAACACTTGGCAAGAGAGCAATATGTACACCTCTCCCAGATTTTTTTTAAAGAAATGCTTCTTAATTTAAACCTGTGCACTGCTAAATCTCAAAGGCCATCACATATGTCAGTACTACTGTTCATTCTATGGAAAATATAAATATGCCTACTCTATTCATTATCAGGACTCATAGTATTTCCTTGTAGAAATTATACTCGTGCCTCAGAATGAGTTGTCAATTTAATTCTTTAGTGTTACAGCTCAGTCCTTATGACCAAGATGAAAATGGTGGGTTGCAAATATTATAGTAGGATAAAGTGTTTTGAGGTATAGGTTGGTACTTACTGTCTTTCAAGAGCTGTGATACAGTGTGTCATGGAGATAATACTTTGTAAGCAGTGGAGCAAAAGTTGCATAGAGTACTAGCAGTTTCTAACTTAGTTAGCAACTAAGTTTCTAACTTTCAGTTAGAAAGGAGTGCTAGGCTATGGCTGTGCTGTCAGGGCAGCTGAGTTGTGACAGCTGTTGACTTAGGTGATGGTCAAGGCTGTAGACATAAGGATCTGTTTGTAAGATGTCGGGATGAGAAAGACAGTCTGGGTATGTGCTTGACCACGTCAGATGGACAGAGCTGTTCATGTGGGAGCCTGCTTGTTTCACTAGCCTTGCCTCCTTCCTTTGATGGAGAAGAGTTACAGTGGAGAAGAGATACTCTAGTTCTGCTTCAGAACTTGCACAGAGAAGTTGCAGGCTGAGCCTGAGGAGTTTCACCTCCACCTCAAGGAGTTTGCTGCAGAGTCTTACCAGCCCAGTGCCTCTCCTGACAGTGGCCTTCAGTGGTGAGCCTGAAAGCTGCCATTCTAAGTGGTAGGAGAGACTGGCTTCTCTGCTTCAGCTCCTGGATGCTCTTGTGTCTTCTGTAATACATTTCGTCTGATTTGTCACCTACAAAGCCACGCCAGTCCGAGGCCTGACTTCTGCACAGTTTTATGTTTCCATGTAGGGCCATACTTGGTTTCAGCAGAAATGTGATCTTGCTGCATTCCACTGCTGGAACAGCAACAAACTAAACCATATTTTTTGGTTTTTTGGTTGCTGAATTAGCAGTAGCAGAGAGGACATAAAACTCTCTTCCAAGTGAAATATAACTTTATAGTTGAAATCAAGTATTTTTCTGTTCATGTGTTACCTATTACGGTTTTAGCTCTTATTCTTCTCAGGAGTTACTCTGCTACTTAATGTCTGGTGAGGCTGATTTCTGCACCTTTATGTAGATCTGTGAGGCAGTGTACAGCAGATTGCTTTGTCTGAGTGAAATGTTTGATGAAGACCATGGTTATAGCAATATTGCTAGTAGAAGGACAGTCAGCAGATTAAAGTGTCAGGCTCTTCTCAGTCTGTGCAGGATAGTGAGTCCACTCTGACCCATGAATCCTCACTTCTACTGTTACCTACTTCCAGGTAGTCCTGATCCTCTTTCTGCCTCCAAATCCCAAGCTGAAAGCCCATTTTCTGCAAACATACACAGTGTTGATTTCACAGTTCTTAGTAAATGTATGTGTATAGTGACTAACAGAGAGTGGGTTTCAATGGCTTTCTCTTTCTTTGCTATGTATTAAGAATGTTCTTTTCTATCTAATTTAAATATAATAAAATAGAGATTTTTTTTTCTTGCCTTTTCATTGGCTAAACTTGGGAATAAACAGAGTCAGGTGTAGTTTAGCAACATTTCTTTTTTTAACAGATGTCAGTGTGGAATTTGCTTAGAGAATGGTATATTTGTTGTTTTTGTGAAAAAATCAGTCTTGTATTTGATCATTGGTGATACTGTGCTTCAGATTTCTTTAAGTTACAATGCAGAGAAATACAAAAACAAGCACAGGTATGCATTGCACATCCTTGGGAAAGAAAAATTTGTCAGTCTAGGCTTCTAGACTTGTCTTAAATGAGTCTATGTCTCCTTTGTCAGTCTCCACAAGTTTGGAAAGCACTCTGCTAGCAACTCTCTTGTCACCTGTTTAAAATTACCTGTGTTTTAATTTTTCCATAAGTTTCACAGGGCAAAGAATGTTGTAGTTTCATTTTGTGGAGGATATACACCCTGTGCATGATATGTGTTTGTGTGCATACATTTAAGCAACCCGACTTCCTTCCTGGTTCTGCTTTTGGATATAATACTGCTGGGATGACTTGGGGATCTCTGGTTGTAAAATTCTTGATGATGCAGTAGTACTTGTTGCTGTTGCCATTCCAGGAAAAAAAGTTGGAGAGGTTTTCCAGACTTGGTTGTAAGATGCTAAGCTCTTACAGGTGTTGGTAATCCTCTGTGCCATGCTGAAATGGGAATTCATCGCTCTTTGAGACACTTTACTGATTTTAGAAGACAGTTAATTTTTTTAGTAGTTGAGTTGATTTGTATTGGAAAAAAATTTAAGAACTCACATGACCAACTGTGCTGTGTACTTGAATCAGGAAGTTCTTTTTTTTCAGTCACAATATTGACTTATCTTCAAAGTACCAGACAAAGAGTTCTGTTAGGATCATGGCGTTTTTTGGGAAAGTCAGAGCTGTTAAAAGATGAGAAGGGAGGTTGGTGGTGGTATTATGATTATGATTGAGATTCAGGTACATTGGGTGGCCATCAGCAGGATTCTGACAGACAAAAAGGTACTGCTCATCTGGTTTCAGAGAACCAATCCAAGTCTTGACTAATTTAAATGTACAACAGCAGCCAGCAAAAAATCCCATTGGTCCATTTTGCTGATGCACTGCATTGCCATTTGACCTTTGCTCTCCTTCTGTCAGCTAGAGGTATTTGTGGGATGGTGGTGAAAGCAACAGAGACCATAAGGCATTCACGTCCTCTCGGGATGTGTAGATTTTTTTTCTTTATTCACCTGGAAATTTTCTTCTTTTCACCAGGTGAAACAGGCACACTCAAGAGTCCTGTTCAGGCCATTATCCATTGTTGGTTTTGTTTGTTATGATGAATAGATAAAATTGTAGGCATGTATTGACAAGACGTTTTTCTTAACTTGCTCTGTAATGAATGGATGAGGCTTTAAAAAGCACAAATTGCTGGTGTATCAGTCAGTGTCTTAATCTTCTTATCATGTCAGTCATGGGTTTTTAAAGCTAAAAAGTATATAAAATAATCAAATTTAGGTTTGGTTTAGTGCTATAACAGTGACAGTTTAACATCCTACTCCCCACCAGGAATAATGATGTAATGATTGAAGCTTTGCTTTGTTAACCCTGGCAATGGATCATGCCAAATTTTTCCCCCTTTCTCTGATAGTAAGTGACTTTGCTTCTTTTCTTTCCAGTTGTTTTTGTTTGGGGAGAAGTATGTGAACAAATCTCTAGTGACATGTTTGTGAATTTTATGATATCATTATTAAGCAATTTTCACATAAATTGGACCTTATGAAAGTATTTGATGCCATGGTTAAAAAAAAAAGTCATCCTTGAAATAGCTTTGCATGCTTGTCCTGTCAGCAGCAATATAAAATATTTACTTTCTGCCCATGATCATAACAATATAAGAATAATTAGCACTGCGAAATTTTCTTGAGCTCCTGTATATTGCGCTTCTTAGTATTTCTTGGGCAGTCCTGTAAATTTCATTATTATCTGTCGGTCATGTTCTCTTCTCTGTTTTTCATGCATTCTGTCCTGGAAATTTTCCATTGTTTCCTTTTTCACCAGTATACTTTTCACACTGTGGCTCTGCACATATAACACTCCATGCAGTAATGGGGGGCTAGGAATGTTCTTATCGTCACCACTGGCTTGACTAGAAAATTAGCCTGTGGGTATACTCAAGCAGTTTTAAGCACTGACCTGGGGAGGGCCAGACTTGAGAAAGTTTTGAGATGGCCTTCAGAAAGAAAGGCAGATACTATTTCCATATGTGTATGGATCGTTACAACCATATACATAGACGACAGCCGGTGACAGGACCTGAGGGAATGGCTTGAAGTTGTGTCAGGGGGGGGTTATGCAGGATATTAGAGAAAGGTTCTTCGCCCAGAGGGTGGTTGGGCACTGGAACAGACTCCCCAGGGAAGTGGTCACACCATCAATCCTGACAAGAGTTCAAGAAGGGTTTGGACAAGGCTGTCAGGCACTTGGTGTGATTCTTGGGGCTGTGCTGTGCAGGGCCAGGAGTTGGACTAGATGGTCCTCATGGGTCCCTTCCAACTCTGAATATTCTGTTACACATATTTTGTATGTATATACAGTATATATTTTTAGATGCATATGTCTAGCTATACAAGTGTATAAAAATGGATATAGCATGTGTGTATGTCTTACAGCTCTAAGTATAATTTGTTACTGGTCTTTGGCTGACGAAGTCTTAGTACATTGACACACAATTACAGAACCACAAAGCTGAATGAGGTGAGGACTTAAGTTTTAGATTCTTCTTTGGATTTTAGTCTTGTTTCCTACATTTTGTGGTGATTGTAGACTCCCTTTCAAGATGCAAATAATCTGAAATACTGCCTAAGTAAGAAAAAATTAGAAGCTTTGTGTTTTAAAACAGAATGGATAATAGAATCTATCTCTGTGCTATATTTGCATTTGGGGATCTTGAAGGAACCTGGATTCCCATGTAAGAAAGTGTCAGAACCAAAACTGGACGTCACTTTGTATTCCACTGATTCAGAGGTGTTTGGTGGAAATAATTTTCTTATGCATTAGTTAAAGCAGAAACTTTAGTAGAAGAGTTAATTGTGTCAAAAAAGGCATCTCACATACCATTCTGTTCTTTGAAGGTTCATGTTGAGCAGATTTTACTAAATATGTGACACACCTTGCAGAAAAGCTGGGCAGCATTACAGAATTAATTAAAAGGTGTGTGGCACTTTATTTCACTTCACATGGAAGGCCGTGACTCTATTTCATAGACTTCTGAAAAAGAGAGGAGGTCTTAAGGGTAGCCTAAAGCATTTTTTTTGCTACATAATAGTTCTATATTGTCTAGGTTTGTAATTTTTTGCAGTCTTCAGGAAAGTAATGTTTTGTCCTTACTGCGGTCTATTGTTGTGTGTTGTGACCTTTGTGAAGTTTCCAACAAGCACATCTTAAAGTTGATAAATAGTGCAGTCTACTGATTGTAGAAGTGTGAAGATCTCACTTTTGATTGTGTTAAACTGGGAGACAGACAAATATCGTTGAACCAGGATGGCCCATAGATTTCTGCAGACACCTGTGCCTGGTTAGCATGAATTGGTTGGATTATGTGGGGCAGGCTGTGCCTGTTGGCTGGGCAGTGCCCTGCTGGGGTGGCCCAGTCACCTAGTACAGTGCTGTGCCCTGTGAATGCTGAGGATGGGTGCAGGCTTGGTCTCACTCTTCAGCTTCAGAGCACATTCTTCTCCATTAAAATAATAACAACCACTTTCTCCCCAGAGAAAGTAAAATTGGTGAATGTTGGTTTGTTCAGCCTGGAGATGAGAAGGCTCCAGGGGTATCTTCTAGTAGTCTTTCAGTACCTGAAAGGGGCCTACGAGAGAGCTGGAGAGGGACATTTGACAAGGGCATGTAGTGACAGGACAAGGGGGAATAGCTTTCAACTGAAAGAGGGCAGGTTTAGATTAGGTATTAGGAAGAAATTCTTGCCTGTGAGAGTGGTGAGGCACTAGAATGGGTTGCTCAGAAAAGCTGTGGATGTCCCATCCTTGGAAATATTCAGGCCAGGTCGGATGGGAGTCTGAACAGCCTGGTCTGGAGAAAAGTGTCACTGTCCATGGCAGGCAGGTCGGAACTAGATGGTCTGTAAGGTCCCTTCCAACCCAAACCATCCTATGGTTGTGTGGTGCGTAGCATGATGCTTGATGTTTTGGGAATGCGTGGGTAAGGAGGACTTGCCTTAGGAGCTTGTTTTATGTGTGCACAAACTGGGACTGAAGGTTTCAAAATGATGTTCATGGTAAAGGCAAAAGTTTTTAGAAGCTTCCAGCTTAGATTTTTGCAGTGTGTGCTGTCTCAGTAGTAGTTAAGGGCTGCTCCTTTGACCTTGCACTGCACTGCTGTCAAACACACTTTTCTGTGAAGACATCTAAAACATTGTGTAAGGGGCATAAGGCTGCCTTTGTCCTGGGACATGAGTATTATGGCATGAGGCATGAAAGCTTTACAGAAATGATTAGAGTAAAAGCCAGGCTGAAGGTCTGGAAAGCACAGCACTGAGCAATGCATTTTGTTTTCTGCAGGGTTGAGTAGCTGGGTGAACCCAGGGTTTATGTGGCTCTGCAAGTTCAACTCCTCCTCTTAAGCAAACACAGGAATAATATAGATAAGCTCTTGTAGTCACAGAGGATGAGCTCGCTGAATCGAAGCAAAGGAAAAATGTTGTGTGTTGTGAACTTTGAAGTTTCCAACAAGCAGATCTTAAGTTGAGATACAGTCATAGTTCATTAATAAACTACTTTTAGTACAAAATACAAGGATTTGAAAAAAATGAGTGGAAGGAATGACTGCCCATTGATGAATGTGAGTCAAATTTTAATTAACAGTGATTTCGCATGATTCTGAGATTGATGTTTGCATGATCTAATTGTTAAATACTTGCTTAAAAAAACTCACCCCAACCCAAAAAACCCAACCCAACTGCACCCCTCCAAAACAATCAAGAAAAAACCAAACCAACAAACATACAGGAAAAATCCCCAAAAAACCAGAAACCCAACCAACAAGCAACTCAAAGAAACTCCCTAAATCCCTCCCGAAATTGACACAAAACACAGATGTATCTATTGTTATAATACCCGTAGATTGCCATAATGTCCTGAGAATTGTTCTGGGAAAACGCATTTTTTCTTACTCTGATCTGAATTTTTGTGATGAAACGTCTCGTAGTAGTTACATGAAGTTAGTGGTTTTGGACTGTTACATCTTTAAGGATAGAAGATTTTTAAATATGCAGTCCTATATAGTATGTATTTTTTGGGGTTTTGTTTTGCTTGTTAGTTGAGTTGTTATATCAAAATTCAAATTTTAATTCAGTGGTGCTTCAATTCCTTCTGAGGCTGCTGTTTGATGCTGAACTGGTCCTCGTAGTTTCCTCACAAGCACCACTTGACACTGTTCAGCCCTGCACTAAGCAAACTGTCAGCGTTGTGCAAAAAAAGTCATGTTTGTGTCCAGTGGGTAAAGCATATCCTTCTTATTTGTCTTGCAGGCACAGGAGAGAGTGGCAAAAGCACATTTATCAAGCAGATGAGAATCATTCATGGATCAGGTTACTCTGATGAAGACAAAAGGGGCTTTACAAAATTGGTGTACCAGAATATATTTACAGCAATGCAGGCCATGATCAAAGCCATGGATACCCTCAAAATCCCATACAAGTGTGAAAATAACAAGGTGAGACTTTTGTTTATTTCTGTAGCTGAAGCTTTTCCTCTTTATTTTAGGAAATCTACTGAAGGTCTCAAAAAAAATGACACTTTACAGAAGTGATGCCCAAAGCTCTGAAGAGAAGGGCATTTTCCTGTTCTGTGTTTAGTTCTCTATCCTTTTTTCTACCTTTACCACACAAATATGCTGCTTTTAACAAGAGACCTTCTCTTAGAATGCTTGAGGGGGGCTGTCACGGAGCAGAGGTTGAACAGAGGCTTGAGTTGTGCCTTGTCTCTTGCTCTGAGGCCGTTCCCTGGTTAGAGCACAGTTAAACCATTCTTGTGAACTTTACTGCTTAAGCTTTGCCATTAACATCACATGTGGAAAAAAGTCAAATTATTAGAAAAATAGGTGGGGATATCTGTTCGTGTGTGAACAGATTGTGAAATTAAATTCTCTACACAAGGCTTTCGAACAGTCAGATCCTTCTGAGACTGATGCTGTTACTGCAATTTAAAAGGGCAAAATGCATTTGAAGTATTTGGAAGGTTCATCTCTGACTAGCCTGACTTATTTTCATTTAAAAATACCCACTTATATTTTAATAGTATGATGAGTGAAATAGTTTAAGCATTCCATGAAGGAGAATGACATGCTTAATATTTACTTGAATACATGGTAAGTCACAGGATTATGTGGTTATATCTCCCAATATGACTATTTGATAACAGTTATTGAGAACGTGTTCTCATTTTTACTGTTGATCCATTATCAGCAGCTTTGTCAAATGGAGAATTGAAGATCTCTCACAAGTGGAGGGCTCATCTTCCTTTTAAATCATGAAAGAGAATTTAATGATAATTTAGTAGTCTGGATGTAAATAATGCTTTCTCTGATTAATTACTCAGAAGTTCTTTTATTCTGACTTTTTTTTGAATATCAGGAACTATTAAAGAGCAGTGACATTTACAATGAAGAAGAAAGTTTCCATTAACTGGGAAAGAGAGAACGAACTAAACTTATGTGAAGGTTAAAATCCTTTGTATCTACACATATGAAGTTTAATTATTGGAATTGAACTGCTCTGTGTGTTTTAAGAGAACTAATTTAGGAAAGATGAAGGTTTACCAGGTTAAAGACAGTTGTTTCTTCATTTGCATTTGCTGAAGTTGTTGCAGATGGTCATCACTTTGTTGGTGACGTAATGCTGCAATGACTAGAGCCTTGCAGGAGCCTGGGTTTATACCCTGGGAAGTCAGGAGGATCCTACCTGTCCAAATCCATATTGTTAACCTGCTTTAATGGTGTGGGTTTTATGCACATGAAAAAGATTGAAAAACTTGATGTAATTGATAAAGTACTGTTGAACTTCCTAGACAAGCTGTGTTCTGGAGTTGTCTGTTTTCATTCTTCACAAACCAAAATCAAATGTGTAATTAGCATTAAAAAGAAAACTGCATTTGTATGTATGTTTCAGCCTTTTGGCTTTGTGTTTCTGCTGTGTCCAAAGTGTAAAACATACTGACCTGAAAAGTTAGTTGATCCTAAAGCACATTTTTTCTTCAAAATTAGTATAGATGGTCATTTTGTCTTAGTATCTGGGCATCCTAATTGTAGATTGGGAGTGGTTTTTTCCTTGTATTATATTATGGAGTGTATGTTCTATACTTATTTTTTTAGAAGTGCTGTATTTTTGTAGTGTTTTTGTCTAGCTGAGTGAGTCAACTAGGTCTGGCATAGCTGTATATACAAGGCCAGAACTGTTCACTTTCCTGAGAGCAGAGTCTGCCTTTGTGCTCTGCTCCTTCACAAGCATTCTCATCGGTTTCTAATAGGGCTACATACAGCATAAAATCACCAACTAACAGGCTGTCAAGGCAATTCCTGTACAAATTCCTTCAAAAATACCGGAAGAACTGCTAGAGCATCGTGCCTGAATAGTGACGACTGTGGTCTACTACCCTTTGGCTTTGTATACAAGGTCACTTCACTTTAAAACAGTGAACACCAGTCAATTGGTAAATGTGCTCCTTTTTTTTTTTAAAGGCTGAAAACAAACTCATTAATCTAGCAGTCTAGAAAACACAGGAAGGGCACTTCCTATTAATTTGAATCCCCTATCAGGAAGTCCTATCTCTGGAGAGAATATCTCAAAGTTTGAGTAACAGCGTATTTTTAGCACAGTAGCTGTTGTACACAGTAGTTTAGAAAATTGCAGGTCAAGCTGGTATTGATGTGGTTGGGCCTAAAGAAAAATGACCCTTTTTTTGTCAAGTTCTTAGTGTTTTGTGATAGACTTTGAGGCTACAAGAGAAATGCTTTTCTCTTACTCTACCAATTTTCATGCCTTTAACTGTGAATTATTAGAACTGAAGTGTTTTGAAATTCTGAATGCTGCTGGAATTTGAAGTGCCCTCGTATCAAGGCGTTAGTTCAGTAGCAGCTGTGTTCTTTATGTGGTGTACAATATCACACCACTTAGGTTGGATTATTTTAGTGTAATCAACATAGCAAGTTCCAAGTTTAGCAAGTTCTTGTGGAATTCTGTTTGGCTCCATAGGCACCACTATAACTGAAGAGGCAGATACTGAAGTGTATTATCCTCTATTATTATAACCTAGACTGTTTTGAAATACTTATTGTCAGAGTAGTGAAAGGCAATTGAGAAATGCAACTCTTAGTGTTTAGAAGGTATATCTCAGAACTGATGGTAGAGCATTGTAATGTGAAAGACCTTTCTCTTTTTGTCTTTGAACTCCAAAATGTGAGCTCTTCTGAGGTTTAAGATAATGGATGAGGATGATCTCTTCTCTTAGGAATTTGTCTGTCATGGGAAATGGTTTCTTATGGACAGTTTTAGTTTCCTTTTGAGTAAATTTTATTGTGCTTCCGTTACTTATTTTTGAACTAGAAGTTGCGAAGTTTTCATACAGCTTCTGAATTTTAGAGTAGCAAGTAGTTTATTAAAGTAGGGTAAGCATTAGTTTTTAAAGGATCATAAGCTGTTCTGAAAATTTAAATTTGCAAAATTTTGTGGATGCAGAACTAACTTGTGGCATCACAGACACTCACATGCACATTTAAAAAAATAAAATACAGGTTTATGCTTTTTGCAGTTTGTCTTTTTAGACAAATAAATCTACTACTACACTAAACACCAGCTACCACTGCTGTATTGCACTGCTCCCTTTAAACGTAACTCCCAAAAGACAAGTCGCCTCTCTACTCCAGCAGACAGTTTCAGGAAGGTGTCCCTCTGTGGTGATTAACAGGCAGGAAACCTTACTTGAATCCCATGCCCATAATTTCCTGTGAGACTTCTTAAAAATTCGTAACAGTATAACTAATGTGAGTCAGTAACAGAATAGGCTACATGAAAGTTTTTTAGAGGCTGGAAACACAAACCCGACTTATACTGTAGACCAAGACATTTGCTGTTAAACTTTTAAGAGTTTTTACCTGCTGAAATTGTTTCTCTATTTATGCCTCTTCTCTTCAGGAAATATTTTGCAGTAAAAATAAGCAGATATGGGAAGCACTTTTTTCAAAGTCCAGAATCTTACTGGCATTGTCTCCAAGTCTGTATTTACCTCATTGGCTTGTTTCTTTTATGTCAGACTGGTGCACTGGAGCATACCAGTAAAAATACAGAGAGAAGTGGGACAACAGGAATGGGTATGGAGTCAGATTGCACAAACTTTTGTCTTGGGTAAACAGAACACTTGGGTCAAGTGTTCTAGATCTCTTGGTGAAACTTGATGTTGAAGAAACCCAGGTTGGAGGAAAGGGCCTCCTGCAGACACCTCACCTGATACTCAAAGACTGTGAGGAACTGAATCCAGAGCAGGGGCATGCAGACTCTGGGAGGGTATGATTAGCAGTTGTGTGGGTGTATTTTGTTCTTTGTTTTTAAAAAGAGAAAAAAAAAAAAGACAAGAATGATGTTCTTAGAATGGTGAAATGAAATGCTTATTGGTTTGCAACAGGGATAATCTAATGGCTCGTCAAGCAGATGGAGAAACCTGAATGGTGCTTGGTTACTATTTAAGAACCTGTAGTGCTTATTTAAATTCTCTTGGATGTGCTTCTTCCAGCACTCAAAACTGAAGTAAAAGTATCCAGTAAATAAGAGTCTAAAATTGCTCAGTATAGAGAAGTCTTGCAGAAGAGTTAAATGCTATTATTTTGGCAAGAAGTAGATTGCTGCAGTCATCTAACATGTAAGAGCTCATAGTAGATTTAAAGTGTTGTGGTCCTTTAACCATGTGCATTTGGATTAAAGAGCCAAAGATAGCTTTTTTTTTCCAGGATCCATAGCATGAGGGAAAGCCCTTCTCTGTGAGAGCCTTCCTCCCATGGGGACATTGATCACTGAGCTTTAGGGATTCCAGTAATAAGCCATTTCCTCCTGAGTGCTGCATAAAGAGTCCTTTGTGAGGACTTCTTAACGAGATAGAAGCCTCTCCTCAGCTGTCTGTCTCATCTTTTTATCAGTCTGCTTCTGTCAGTCATTTGCTCTTCTAATTCACTGCCTTTCTTTCTGGCACCTCTCCAGTCTTACGTATATTTGACCTCAGCATGTCTTTATCTATTTACCTGTGGCTTACCATTGTGTCCCACTCTCTGCTGTCTTCTACATCCTTCTTTGTATTTGGTTAAAAGTTTGAAACAACCAAAAAAACCAAGCCAAACCACCATAGGTATAGTAATTTACATCCTATTCTCCTTCTGCCTTTGCTTGCTGTCTGTTTAGGGCAGGGGTCTCTTGGATTTATCCATTTTGCTCCAATGGATTGGTAAATTGGTTGTTTCCTCTGTTACGTTCTGCTTAACTGTTTCATACTTCATCCAACAGTAGTGTGAGCTTTAGCTGTTTTTCCAAGTGTGTGGGACTAGACAAGCAGGGTTGGATGTTCCCATGAAGAGCTGAAAATATCTTTATTTAAAATAAACATGCAGATAAATGAACACTCTTCCTTTCTCCAGTAAAACAGCAGGCAATTTTACTGATATGAAATGAGGAAACTGTCTTAGCTTGCAGTTCAACACATACTTGAAAACTAAAGTTTAGCTGCTCTTTTTACAGAGCAAAAAGATTCTTCATTCTGTCTTCAATATTTCATTTTAAGTGAAGGTCTTTATTTTGTTAAATACGACATTTAAGTGGTTTACTTTTCTAACAAGATGTTATGAAGTTGCATACAAAAACACTCACATGAGGTGTGGTGACCGTGTCATATCTTCCCAGTTCCACTGTTTTACTGTTTCTGTTTGTGTGGAGAACGAATGGGTGGTAATAATGCTGGCAGAGTCTTGTAGATGTTGTGTTCACTCACACACTGCATAAAAGACCATAAATGTAGGAAAAGAGTCTTCAGGCATTTATTCGATTCATTTCTTTCTGACTGTTTTCCTTCAGATATGTTAATCATTTGAATTATTTTGCTTGCAGAGCATATTGTGTGTCTGAAAGGAAATGCTCATGTGAGTGTGCACTCTGACAATCCAAAGGTAAAATACACTCAGGGCAGCTTCTGTGTGTAACAGGAGTTTGGCATTTATTTCCAGGTGGTGAGATTGTGTACTCTTGGAATGGTTCTGACTTCCTTCTTGATTAACAGCCATTACTTAAATATAGGTATTTATATAGCATAATTTTATACAGAAAATGCATGAACATAATCACGTAGAAGTATTTTCTGGAAGAAAATATTTAAAAGTAATAGCTTCCTAATGATTTCATTAGTTTCTGCAGAAGGTAGGCTAAGGTTATCTAGCATTTATTTCTGGAGTAATTTCAGATCGAAATATTTTTTGCCATATTTTCCTCTGAAACTATAGGACAATATTTCCTTCCTGCAGTAGATGTTTTGGGGGAGCTCAGATCCAGTTGTGTTATGTAGAATGACTAAAAATTGTTTATGTCTTCATTGTAACTTCTAGTAACACACAAGTTGCTTCAAATAAGGTTTACAGCAATGGATTAATAATTCTTCAGAAAAAATGGAACATATTTTTCTGCAGGTTTTGGCAGTCTCTTATTCAGTTTGCACCCCCTATATGTTAAAGATGACAACATCTGAGATGCAAGCAGGCATTATTATTATTATTCTCATAATAAAATTCAGCTTTGGCTTAGGAAAAGGGTTATTTAAAAAAAACCTGAAACAAAACACAACCAGCCCTGCCCTCCCTTCCCCCTCTTTTGTCTCTTTGTTTCTCAAGTATGATTTGTTTTGTATCGTGGGATGTATTGCCCAATAGACGTATTCACATAATTTCTTTTTCTGAAAGATTATTTTGTGCTTTTTGTCTCCCTGGTTAAGGTAAGTGTGAAATCTGCTCATGAAGAGGTGATCACATATTCACACTGCATCAGTCCAATCACATGCCTGCCTGTTTTCAGGCTATAGGCCCATGTAGCTCCACTCTTAGACTTGGTATTCACTTTGGGTGATTGCATAAAGGTGAGTAATCAGGCAAGAATCCAGTGTTTTGCTTCTGGAAGAGGAGGTTGGCAAAGGAGAAGCTAAGCATGACATTAGTCATGTTATGTTTTAATTTTTTCCTAACAGCTTTTATAACAATCAAATGCAAGGCTATGGTTGAGTGCTTTACCTCTGGCAAGAAGGTGTACAGATCTTGACTGAAGATTGTTTAATGTTATGGTGGACCTAAGATACTGGGTAGGGAAGAATATCATTTATGATGAGCAAGTCATTTCTGTGAGAAGTCTCAAGCATGACAAAGAGTTGAATATTGGGTTGGAGGTGTAGTAACTACTAAGAGCTGCTCTAATCCTTCTTAGCATTCCTTTAACTCCTATGTGTCTCTCCTTTATGTTAGTCCTGTCATGTATAAGAGCTTGTGAGCCCTTGGCTGGGGCAGGTGATACTCTGGAAAAGTTGTTAAGATAAAGGGTTTATTTCTTGATAGTTGAGGTTGTTTCTGTTGATGATTTTCTGTTTTCCTTAGTGTGACCTACTGGCCAGAGTTAAAATTGGGTTTATGGTTTAGTTGTTAATCTTCTTAGCCAATTTGTATATACAGTGTAGTGCCTCAGAAACCCATTGAATCAGATAAAACTGATTTCTGGAACAGAATATTTTTGAGAAACTTTTAAGGTATTTTAATGCATAAAGCCCTTTGACCCTATGCGTTTTTTAAAGTTATTTCATTCAGAGTCTAGATTGAAAAAGGTCTTTTTGAAAGCTGAAATATTTTGTACTGAAGCTTTAATTAGTTTTTCTCGTAACCCTAGAACTTCAGGAGGTTTTCTTTAGTCATTTTTTCCTCCTGTTCTTTCTTTTGCTTTCTCTGTCACTCTAACTTTTAAATACTGCCTTGAACTTTGAGAATTTGAAAGAGCAATGATGAAGGATTGAAAATAATACCATTTAAAAACAGTACAAAAACATACCAGATATTATAAATTCTGTTGCAGCCAGTAGTCTGCAAATAAAAGAAGGGCCTAGGACAGAAGGAAATGTGACAGCATTTTTCAGAAATATTTTATGGATATTTTAATTTATCTGTGTAGGAACAATTTAGGGAAGAAATTAACTCCAATACTTATTCTCGGATTCGAGAAAGTTGAGTTTTTCCAACCACTTGGCACTTTGTAGGCAGCTTTTGTACACTCTTCTGCAGTAAAAGAAGTTAAGTGGTTCTTTGACATTGAGCCATGGAGGAGGCATTGGTATTGGACTTGAGACATCGCTAAAAGACATGAAGAATGTTTGACTAGTGCATGTACCTACTGTTCTGTATGCAGTATAAAATGGATTTTTATCAAAGAATGTTGGAGCTACTTGTCTGAATCAAACATGCAGGTAAGGGAAAGTGCTTAAGAGTATATATGAAGAAAATGAGCAATGCATGAGTGGACACATCTCCTCTGAGGTTGCACAGGAGCCTGCACACCGGGAATAAATGAAGCATGTCTGAAAGGGAG
Source organism: Acanthisitta chloris (assembly GCF_000695815.1). NCBI lineage: Eukaryota > Metazoa > Chordata > Aves > Passeriformes > Acanthisittidae > Acanthisitta > Acanthisitta chloris. The sequence goes on from NW_008662412.1 coordinate 40,997, forward strand.
AATGTGAACTGTGCAGGTGGTATTTAAGGTATGGTCAGGAAGCCTCTAAGGACCCTTTTGTGATTTAGAGGTGTTTATCTGGTTTTTTAGGCTTGTTAGTTTTTAGACGTATGTCTTCTTAGAATTTTTGTAACAATACTGTGTTATGTGTAGTTCATGTGCTGCTTGCAAACCAAGTCTGCCTGATCTTTGAAACACATCTAAACACCTGTCAGCATTTTTCCAAATTCAGTCTTAGAATTTTTTTCATTTCACCTATTGGTAGTGCTAGTGCTACTGACCAGGAAAATGAATTGCACGACCTCATTATTAGGCTCATCATGCAAGGCCCTATTTTAAACAAGAAGTTCGTCTGTCAGGCAATATTTCTAAATAAAACCATCCTAATCAGAGAGGGGCATGACAGTACAGCCATGTAGCTCATGTCCTCCTTGTGTGATAAACAATGACTTGCACTGGCTGCCCTTGCAGTAGCAGTGTACTCATTTGCTGCACTGCAAAATGTCGTATACAGCAACTCCCTGCTGTGAAAAATTACTTAACTTTTCCTCATTGGTATTTCAGAAAAGAAATGCATGTTTTAAAGAAGTAGATTTTTGAGAGTCTAATATTAATGACTGGGAGAACACGTAGCTTGCTCACTCACTAGCTCTGTCATTTCCTGATTGCAGTGATGTGTGTGTATGCTCTTACTGGTGTGTTTCTGCCTATCTGTCCCTTTTCGGACACTCGTCAGCTCTTGTGGTCTTCCTGTAGAGCTTCCTGTGCTCTGCTGTCTGATGATACCGTATGAATCAGCACTGTGGGTGTTGTTTTGCCTGTCTGACAAATAAGAAGACTTCAACAACAATGTTTTTAATTTTTCTTCATTGAAGTCAGTGCTATTCAGAGTTACTTGGACTTAAGTCACATGGGGATGCGTTTCTGTGATCCCGTAGGTCTTTCCTGATTTATCATCTACTGGCTCAGATATGCAGTAGAGAACATCCTTTTATGAATGCATCCCAGGCAGATGTTGTAACTGTCTGGGTGTACTGAAGCAGACTTCATCTGCAGAACCCTTGCCAACAGAAAATGCAATCAAACTCTGGTTTTTCAATATTTCAATGCCACTTTTCATTATGTCCTGCGTTAATGGTCAAAACTACAAAAGAATTAGATTTTATGAATTCTTTCCTCTTGGGAAAGGAATCAAAATTAGATCTCTCATATGAAGCTACTACAATGAGAGTTGTATTGTATGCATTTAAATAAATATGCCTTGGAGGGGGTTTTTAAGAAACACGTGTGAAGGGAGGGATATGGTTGATATGTAGGCTGAGGTGTCACGAACCTAGTTTTAAAGTGAGGGTTAGTCCCTGAAGAGAGTTTTGTTTAGTAATGCTTCTCCAGTGTTCAGATGGTCTCATTAAGTCATTATTCTTTGAACATGACAGTTATTTCTCAACAGGGTATCAAATTAGTTTTTTCCCTAGACAGCTGTTTGGGTTTTTTTTCATTTTAGATTTGGCAGTTAGATCTTTCCTTGTGTTAAGGTTTATGGGGTTTTTTGGGTGTTTTTTTTTTTTGGTTGGTTTTTTTGGTGGTTTTTTGGGTGTTGTTTGTTTGTTTGTTTTTGTTCTTTCACCCTGTGTATTCTCCCTCTCATTTGTGCAGTTGTATGCTGCTGAAGAGTGTAAGAGATGGATAATATAAATGAGAACTGTTGCACTGTTGTGTTTTGTGCCTGGTTCCCATATTCCTTTCGAACTTCTAGACATTTTGGAATTTGGTGAGTTTTCTCAGGAGAGTTTTTTCCAGCAGCAAGGGTCATGGAAATAGTCAAATGGATCAGTATTTGACAGAGCTTCGTATAGCTGGAGAAAATGTGGTTAAGATGGCTGTGGAATACAGTCTTCGTGATGCAGTTGAATTTTCCAGCACCTACTTTGCAGAGACAGGTTTATACCAGCTGCAGAGTTCGAGGGAATTTTGCTGTAGCGCTTGTTAAAAGTAAGTATTTCCAAGTGGCTGAGGAAACAGAAAACAATGCCATAATTTTGGGTCTGCAGTTGGCAGAATTGCACAAAATACAGAACATCCCTTTTGTAAGAAGAGGCAGCAACTATCTCACCCTTACAATGAGCAGAAATGTAATGCATGCTTTCACTATGAAGTAATTTTGTCTTAGAAACTGGAGTTCATAGATATTTTGAAAAGCTGAGTAAAAATGTGCTTAACCAGAACCCTGCCACACCCAAATTTCAGACATCTGTATTCATCTCCATCTCCTGATTATGCTTTGCTACATCAGCAGATGAGTCTAATGAGAGTAACAGTGATAAATCTCCAGTGTTACAATATGTTATGTGTGCCTGCACTGTTACTGTTTATAAATAAAATCAGTAAGTGAGCTGTGTATTCCTCTGCATTTCATACATTTTTTTCCTCAGCACCGCCAAATGTAGGATAAGGAAAGGCTCATGCCCACTAAAACAATTCTTCTGTTTTTAGGGGATCTTGCAGTTTCAAGTGTTAGTCTCTACTGTGTATTGTCTTCTTACTGCATCTTTCTGTGTGGCAGCCTGTGCTCTTAGAGACCAATGGTTAGGTCTGAAATATTAATGACTAGATGTTAAAATGAAGAATAGGGCTGGAAAAGTGTTCAAAGGTGTTGTGAGGAGACTGTTCAAAGGTAGAGTTTTTCCTCCCTCCTCTCTGACATCTTTAACTAGGGCTCCATCCCATGCCCCAGACTCTGCACCCTTTGCCCTACTTGCAGTACCAGTCTTGTCATGAGCAGTCCCAGGATGACCTCACATCTGAATTACAGCATGGATTCATAAGTGGAGAGCAGCAGTAGCATGCCCAGCACACAGTGCCTTGGATCGCCATGAGCTACGCAGTCTCTTTGAGCGAGGTTCTCTCGTGTCTGGTGAGCTGTGGTAGGCTGTAGGGATCCTGTCTTTGATCCCTGTCACTTTCACTGGTTCATATGGCCATGAAAATGTCAGTTTTACCAAAAGCAGCATATCTAAGAGCCTAAATACGGATCTTGGTTGGTATACTACAGCATTTAAATTAACATTGTTACTTACTTCAAAGATGGAAAACCTTAAGGAAATTAATTTGAGTATGGCAATTGCCTCTATTTTTTCTTCCTGTTTTTTACCTCTGAATGAAACAAAACTGCTTCCTCTTTTATAACATCATTTTACCCAAGTGTTAATCATTGCTAGTTTGGTGTTACATCAAAACTCGTAGGACTGCAGAAGTGAATACTGGAATCATGTTTATGGCTCAGTGCCTTGGGCAACTGTGCAGATTCACAGAAACACGTCCTGCAGTCTCAAGAGCTGGTTCAGGTAATCAGCTGTAGTGTTTTTGGATAGATGCTGCCCATGCCCAGCCTCAGGATCCCCTCACTTACCTTCAGTGCAGTATTCATGTACAGAGATGTGATTAGACCACCTTTGATGAAGTAGAGAAAGCAGAGCAGTGTCTGCCAAATCCATTATCTGCTGCTGAAAGTTAGGTCAGCGTGGAGGATCTTCTAGCTTAACTTGGAGTATTGCCTGAAGCTAAAAGCATCAACCATCAGGAGGTTATAAAGATGATTTATCACTAGCATATGCTTAACTCTTTCTTTTCTTGTCTCCTCCCCCACCCCTGTCCCTTTAATAAGTGTTGCTTGGCTTTCTGAGTTTGACCTCAGACCTCACACACAACAATAAAACATTCTAGAAAATATCAGTAGGTTAATACCAGACCTGTTTGGGGGTGATTTTTAATGTGTGTTTTTTTTCACTGGCTTATAAGATCTTGTGGTTAATTAAATACGCCTTGCACAGATTAAAACAAGCAGCAGACTGTTTCCCTGGGCTAAATCAAATGATTTACCTGAAGCTAAAGTAAGCAATTCAAGTTTTGCTACCAGGTGTCATATCTTTCAGGCCTGATTTGTTTGTTGAAGACCTATTTCCTTTTTAATTTCTAGGGATTTTTATTACTTACTTATCAGCAAAACTAGGGTACAAAAATACTTCTCTTGGTTAAATTTTAAAAAAGCGAGTGCATTTTCATAATTGTTTTGAGACTAAAGGTATGAACTATTGTCAGTCCAGAAATTTTCTCTCTTCACTAGTCTCTGAATGTGAATTTCACACGTGGTCAGGGATTTGCTTTTGAGATGTGAAATTCTGTATCATGGATATGAAATAGCAGTGATTTAACTACAATTTAAGTTGTTAACTAGGGCAATTTGTAAAGAACTTATATTCAAAAATACTTCTATTTTAGTATTAGCTATGCAAAAAGCAAGGGAAGTGATGCTTCGACAAACGCAGTGTAAGAGAAGTTTAAGACAAGCTGCGGTAAGTTTCCTTTAATGTGGCAGAATTAATGCTGCCTCTTCTAGCATCAGTTCTTTAAAATAGTTAACAGCAAAATCTCTACTCTTTGCTAAAATATGTCTGGCAGCATTTTAAAGCTTATTCTAATAGGCTGCTCATTGTACTGGCAGCTTCTAGACACGAGGGCTTTTGATGTCTAAGCTGCTAATTCCACTTTCCAGGGACACTTTTCCTTTTAGGGTTCTTTAGAGTCTGTCTTCTGTGAAAAGTTGTAACAAATGAATCCTGATTTTGGAAATTGCAGGATTGTGCATAGTGAATTTGTAGTAAGTAAATGTTAATGCTTTCTGTCATCACCTTGTTTTTTATTCCTGCACTACTACCTCTGATCTTTTTAAAGCAGGCACTGGCTTTTTGACCTTCCACTATCGCTGTTTCAAATACATGAAAACAGAATGATACGTATTTGCAACTGAAGTCAGACATTACAGTTAGGAAGGCAAAGCTTTTGTTTGCTTGTCTTCCACTTCTTCTAGTCAAGTGCTGTTAAGAGAAGTGGATTTCTGCTTGGTAGATGGACAGTGAAAGCACAGTGAGACTTTTGAGAAGATACCTCTTAATTGCGTTTCCAGCCTCACTCCAGAAAGAGTCTGGCTCAGCTAAGCAGTGTTTTCCTCCACCCACTCTGTGTGTCAGCGTTGGTGCACCCCATGTTTGATAGGGAATGTGACTGCCCAGCAGATAGTGCACTCACACGGACATCACCTGTAGTACATAGGTCACCTAAGGTGGATGTACTGACAGAGTGAGGTGCACGAGGCAAACAAAGTAAGCTGCTTCCAGTAGGAAAAAAAACTTGGCTCAAGAAACACCATTTTTTGCATCCTTAATCTGCAGTTACTTTGTTGTCATTTATGAATCTTTTTAACCAGCTCCCCAGTACCACCACAGACTGTACTTCATCTGCCATGTGATTTATGTGCAGTTAACAGGAATGCATAGTTTGTCCTGGAGCCTTTTCTCTCAGGGAAACCCATTTGCCTCTGATTTTACTCAGATTATCCTTTGTAGAAGTTATTCTTGGCAGTTAAGTAGGTTTTAGCCACTCATTCAGGAGCTGCACTACCTGCATTTCAGTTTGGACAGAGATGGTAAAAGGCTTTCCTGCAAATGTTCCTCGACCAAGTAATAAAGGTGAAAGATGTAGTTGAAATTGTAGCAGAAAAATGTAAGTGCTCTTTCCATTTATTCACTCTACAGGCATCTCCCTCTTGACATTAAGCATCCTTCCAAGCATGTTTAATGAGCCTAGTGGAAGTCTTCATGTAAAAACCTTTTGGTAAAAACAGCATTAAACAAGTATTCAAAGAAATCTTCACATTTTTTCAGTAAAAAATTGAACTAGATCTGGCCCATAATTATTTTTCTATTTCTTACCCTATGACATTTATGACTCATCATTAATTATTATGAGTCCGTTGGTTGTCCTCTTAATCATATTGATAAGTACTTGCTCAAACTAACACCAGTTTTCATGTAAGGATTCATAAGCATGAATGAAGGTTGCATAATTGCACTCAGTATATTTGAAATGTCAGAGGCAGGTCTCTGGCTGATGTCTTTCTCTCCCAAAGTGTGGGACTTGTCAGGGGGCTACTGCATCTTTTCTGTGTTTGGTGTTAAGGCTGAATTTTACTCCATGATATGCAGAGTGCTGTCAGTAGTAAAGTCTCTTGACTTGTTGTCTATGCTCTGTGTCTATTATATAGGAGCCAATTGAAATTAAGCTTCATATTGTGCTTCAGTAAGTCATTTGGTCAGCTGCATGAATGCAGCTTGTGTAAGACAGTTTTCTTGGTTTCTGAGGCTTTCCTTTGTTAAGCCCACGAGGAAGAAGAAATGTTAGTATTACTGTGTATCTTACTGAAATTAAAAAATACGGGGGAAAACATCCAGAGACAGATTGCAATAGTAAGTAACTGAAAATCAGTCAGTATTGGTTTTGACAGTGGAATATTCTGTGGCTTTTGTTTGACTTAATATGTTTAATACTCTTTTTTCTTAATCATATAAATCTATGGCATGCTCCTTGTGCTGCCTTAGTCCCTCTTCTGTCTTGTCTTTGTTACCTGTGAGAGGTGAAAAAAAATGGCATCTCAAATCATATGGCTTGAACTGATTAGTTGTAGGCCTCTTCCAAGCAGCTAACAGCTGAAATACTGTTTCCCTTTTAACTAAGGGATTAAAAGAAAAAAAGAAGTAGGTGTTTACTAATGGATAGGAATTTGTTTAAGTCTACATAGTAACTCTTTATGGCTGTCCTTCTCCAGAAACATGGTTCAGGAACAATACCTTGGGTTTTGATTTGAATTCTTGATGGCAAGCAAACTAGTAATAGTTAATGTTACTTAATGTTAGTTGTGGTGTTGATGAGTCAGTGTCTAGTTAATTGTGTTCTTTTTAATCTGTTTCGTTCATTCATTTTCCCCTCTCTCAGCTGTGAAATGAATATTTATTGTAGATATTGATTGAAGTAAATCTTACAGTGATGAGTAAATTTTGTCATTTCAGTATGTTAATTTTTTGCTGTTGTTGCTCCTGGGGCTGAAAATAAGTGGTGAATCCATGCATCCAGTAACCGAAGTAAGTGGGAGGGATTCGCTGGTTACCTGGCAAAGTCACAGATATTTTGGTGGTTGATGTAACTACCATGTCACAGTCGTTCCCCTATCTGCTCATTTGTCTCTTGCCTTTGGAGACTCTTCACACTTATTCCACTTTCTAGGGAGACTAAACTTAATGAACAGAAAGTAAACAAAACAATACTTGAAAGAGAACCAAATCAAAACCTCACTTTAAAAACCCACACCAGCCAAACAATCACAAATTTATAATGGGCTATGCTTTCCTTTTAAAGACTGCTGGAGAAGGGAAAGTGGTATCCTCTTAGTTATTTGTTACATATTCTGAAGGTGCTAGACTGGAATGTCTGGGTCTCCCCTTTGTAAACTCTTGATTAGGAGATGATGGTCTCTTCAGTCCTGTTCGGTAGAGAGAGAAGAAGCCTTTATTTCTGAAAGCCTCTGTGCATATACTTCCCTTGATAGCTGTCTCAGGCCGTGTTTTAGGTTTTCCTCCTCCTCCTCCTTAAGAGCTGAAGTCTAGAGGAACAACAGTTCTGCATTTCATAAGTTCCCTTAAGCAGTAGCAGCAGAATAAAATTAGCATAGTATTTTGATTTTAAGACTACTGCTGAAAAAAAATAATGGGGAAGCTGATAGTAAACTTATTGAATATTGTCTGTTGGTGTTGAAGCTGTGAACAACAGCACAAGCAACTTAGCTTGCTGGCCATTAACTCAGAAAGACAGCACTGTTTTAATATGCATGTGAGTCACACTTGTTACTTCTGTAAATACAAAAGGGGGAGGCAAGCAAAGTAATAGTTCTTCACTGAGAGCTTAAGTTATTCATGAAATAGCCTTGAAAACTGAACCAAAACAAGCAGCTGAAGGGAGTTGTGGGAAGTGGCTGATTGTTGTTACAAAGCAAGCAGGTTTTCACCCTGGAACATGAGCAGTTACATAATTCGTGAGGTACAGTCACTCAGGGGTTGGGAGCTGGGGCCGTTTCATTGTTCCTCTGATTCAGTTGCTTTTACGACAGCTCAAGTCAATGCAGCTGTGTCTGCCTGCTATATTGCTAATGTCAATGACACTGCTGCTCTTCCTGACTGCTTTCCACTGACTGTAAACACAGTAGGCAGATTCTTTATCTAAAAAGATGCTTCATCAGCTACCTCCTTAGTTCATAAACTCCACCTGTCTTTCTGTAAACTCTGTGTGTCCTGTGTTTCAAATTCAAAGAAGTTTTTAGCCCCCAGGTTCTTTGCAGTTCAGTGAGAAGTGGAGGGTCTTATGGAAATCAGAAGCAGAGTGTTTTGAATCTGGGCTCTGGTATTTGTGAGGCTGATGTGCGAGGCCCTAATGCAGAGGAGAAGGCAGTGAGCTGTGTGAGCACCAGGTGTGACACAAGCACGGACTGGCTTCACTGCAACAGTCTGTAGTTTGTAACTTCTTAGCTTGGCAACAACCTCAGTCGTGGCAAGCAGTTAGGCAGAGGTCAGAAAATGCTCCGTACAGGTGACCAAGCAGTCACTGGGCTATGATATAGGCTATAACGTAGCTGCCTTCATAACTGAGATGGATTATCATATTACCTGTTAGGGTAAGGTCTGTCTCAGTGGGTCTGGAGGACTATATTGTTCCTTGATTATGCTGTTTTGCTAACACAGATTGATAGTGCTCTTAGTAAGTTTTGTAATCTTTGGTTGTATTAGTACAGACGTTCATGTGTAATTTAAAAGATAATGTCATACTGCAGTTCTTTCAGAAAGTGTTACAAACCATTTTGAAAAACTGGTTTGAAAATCTGTATCAATATAGATTTTGTGTATCTTCTGATAAACATTTTTGTGGGGTTATTTTTTTTTTCCATGCTGCTTTGAATATTTGTGGTTAAAGTAATTTTGGAGCAGACTGGATAAAACCATGCCAATCCTAAGCTATCTGTGCCAAAAAATTTTTTTGTTTACTTGTTTCACTATTTAACAAAAAATTCCAACGTCTTGGATGGTACCAGTTAAAAGCATAGAGAAAGCTTTCAGTATACTCTATGGAAAAGGTAATAAAAATAAAGTTAGAACCGAATTCCAGTTAATGTAAAATAAAATGTTGGGCTACACAGGAAAATTACATACCAAAATCTTCATATATTGGAGCATGCATGATTTGCAGCAGTGCTTAGGAATTTATGAGTCAACATTCAGGAAATAAGAGGAAAAAATCATTAGTTCATATTAATAAAAGCATAAAATGCAGGAGAAAAAAGTGAAAACTTGTTAATTTCTGCATGGTTCAGTAGCCACATGCACTTATGTGGAGACCCTCATGAAAATAATCATAGTGTGTGTTACTCTGCTTTGAAATGCTGACTGAAAAGGGAAACAGAGGGTGAAGGGTGTAATTAGAAGTTTCATAGGAGTGTATGGGCTTGTACTGTAAAATACTGTAACTTTGTACATGTGTGTCACTAGAAGTTGTTCCCTGTGTCCTGTCCACAGGACACACTTCTGGAAGCTCAGGTGTTTATTGGTAGTATGGGAACTAAGACAAACTGGGCAGCACCCTGCAAGACCTTTGAAGGCTACACAGGCAGACAGTGAGGAGGCAACAGGAAATACTTGGAGCAAGGGAAAAGATGTAAAGTAATGGAAGGGAATAACAGAAGGAGAAAAAGTAGAGGTTGCAAAAATATGATAATTGCTACTTGTGTACAGCACCATATGATCCAGTACGTAACTCTACCCAGTTACTGTAAAAATTTGATTTAGTAAAACTTTTGTAGTAAAAATGTTGCTTTTAAAAGATCTGAAGAGTGTTCACGTTAGCTTCATCAACAGTTATGTAGAGTTTGTTTATGTAAGCTGTGGACTTTAGTAGTCATTTATTCCTGATAGTCTTCTGAAAAGGAGAATAAAAAATAAAGCTGGCACCAGGTATGGAACATAGATCTCAGCTTTGCTTCAAAATTTAGGTTGTTTCATTTTGGTTTGGTTTTTTGGGGGGTTTGTTTGGTTTGGGCGCTTTTTTTTTTTGGTTTTGTTTTGTTTTAAATTAGGTGGATGAGTGTGTGGCAATCATGACAAATTCTAGTGTTCTAGTTTTGTTTCAACATTCATGGTCTCCTAGTTCTTCTGCAAGACTTTTAATGTTCTGCTTTCCACCTCTCAGGGTGTTGGTATCTCTTATGTTTTTTGTTGACAGCAGACTTGATGTGTCACCAGAGACTTTAAGGCAAGAACAGTTAGTTTGTACATAGTTTCAGAATCAGGACATTTCTTCCATTTTTCTGTTGCTGCCAGAACATGCTCTTCTACAGTAAGGAAAGGTTCTGTTAAGATTCTGCACCTGCCTCCAGAATGAGACAATTCCTAGCTGTGTTGTTCTAACAGGTTCTTCTGTCTTGTTTCATATGCTGAATTAACAAAATGAGGTTTTCTTCCCCACCCCACAGCCCCTTTCACCCCATCAAAAACATGGATTCAATTTAGCCCTTCTGCCCTTCCATGAGGGATTTCATTGTAATGATTAATTTATACATGGTTTTATCCTTCCACTGATGTTTCAGAAAATTAAATCTCAGGAAAAAAACCCAGATGATCATTTTATTTAGGATTGCAAAACTGTTGTAGTTTTTCAGTGTTGTCGGAAGGTTTTTTATATCATACCTAATGTGCTATATAAGCTTCTCTTTATGCTATTGTATTTAAATGT